>NW_024580666.1:8421637-8549368 GCF_017639235.1 Corvus kubaryi | reverse complement strand
GGCGAGCGCGAGCGGCCGCGGGGAGGAGCGCGGGGGCGTGCCCGGGCCGGCGCGCGCGTCACGCGCCTGCGTCACCGCCCCGCCCCTCCCGCGCCCGTGGGAGCGCCGACGCAGCGCACATGCGCAGGAGGCGTGCGGCCGGGCCCGGGGGCAGCCACCCGCAGGGGTCATCCAGCTCCAGCTCCTGGCCCTGCACAGGGCAGCCCCAAGAATCACACCCGTGTGTGTTATCCAAGCGTTATCCAAACGCTTCTCGAACTCTTTTCAGGTTTCGTGCTGTGACCATTCCCCTGGGATCCTGTTCCAGTGCTCAACCACCCTCTGTGTGAAGAACATTTTCCTGATACCCAACCTAAACCTCCCCTGACACAGCTCGCCGTGGAAAGGCACATCCTGAGAAAACAGTTCTGCATTACTCCTGGTCCTCACAAACAAACCTTCACCACTAACTCCTCGGTACAAAGGAGACACAGAGCTCCCGGAGCAGGTCTGGTGCAGAACTACAAATATGATTAAGGAACTGGAGCATCTCTCTCCTGAGGGAGGAAGGGCTGAGGGACCTACACCTGCTCAGCCTCCAGAAGAGATGGCTGAGAGGGGACCTCATCAATGTGTATATATAGAGGGGGGATGCCAAGAGGATGGATCCAGACTCTTGGTGGTGGTGCCAAGCAATAGGACAAGAGCAAATGGGCAGAAACTCATGCACAGGAAGCTCCACCTCAGTATGAGGAAGAACTTGTTTACTGTGTGGGTGACCGACCACTGGAGCAGGTTGCCCAGAGAGATGTGGAGTCTCCCTCACTGGAGATATTCAAGAGCCATCTGGATGCAACCCTGTGCCATGTGCTCTGGGTTGGACTTGAGCAGGGGGGTTGATGACCCACTGTGGTCCCTTCCTTTCCCATTTTGTGATTCTGGGATTCTGTGAGCTACCCGGGTTTTTGTTTAATCAAACCAGGAGTTTTGATTAAACACCCTAATAACAGCTGTGGGGATGACATGCAGCCAGGGACAGCATGTGCAGGGCTGTGCCCAGGGATGAGTGAGTGTTGAGGAATACATGTGAGGCAGTAGCTCCCTTTGCAAGCTGCACATTGAGATGTAGAGGGAGCTCTCGGTGGGAGCCTGAGACAAGAGGCCATGAACTGCCAACCCTTTGGTGGTGCCAGGTGAATGGACACTGGGAGACACAGCAGGAGCAAAGACTCATGAGTAAGAGCAAGATTTGCATGTGGCTTGGTCTGTGGGGGTATAAAAGCCTAGTGGTTCCTTTGCTGGGGGTCCCTTCTCAGAGGCACCAGCTGTGGCTGTTTCTGTGTTACTGCACCATGAATAAATTGCTTTATGGAACGAGACATTTGACACTCTGAGAAACCTGGGGTTGATCCAGTAAGAAAACCTGGCCTGATTGCGTGAGGGGAGTCAAGCGGGGCACCCGTGGGCTCACTGGAGCTGCCCGCTGGAAAGGGGCTCCGGTTCCAGCAGTGAAATTCTCTGGCCTTGGGAATGTGACTGACAGAAAGTCTCATGAATGGTCAGACTGGAATGTTTCCTTAACAGTGGTGACACCAAATGCCTGAATTCACCTAGAAGACTTTGCATGGACACATTCTACAGCAAACACATTGATATGAGATGCCTTACATAGTGGGGCAAAAACAAGAGACAAGTTTCCTTATTTCCCACCTCCAGGCTTTGTAGAACATTACTGTGGAGTAAACCAGCCCTGGCAGTGAGGAAACCTGCCCTTCTCAGTGATGCTGGCCGGGCTGGGCTGGGCTGTGCCCCGCTAACTCACCCGCACCCTTGACTCAGCAAAGGGATCTGGACAAGCTGGAAAGATGGGCTGGGACCAGCGGTATAAGGTTCAACAAGACCAAGTGCTGGGTCCTCCACTTTGGCCACAATAACCCCATGCAGCACTACAGGCTGTGGTCAGAGTGGTTAGAAAATGCCCCAGCAGAAAAGGACCTGGGGGTGCTGGTCAACAAGAGCTGAACATGAGCCAGCAATGTGCCCAGGTGGCCAAGAAGGTCAGTGGCACCCTGGCCTGTATCAGAAACGGTGTGGCCAGCAGGACCAGGGCAGGGATTGTCCCCCTACACTTGGCACTGATGAGGCCACACCTCGAATATTGAGTTCAGTTCTGAGCCCCTCAGTTCAGGACATTGAGGTGCTGGAGAGTGTCCAGAGCAAGGCAACGATGCTGATGAAGGGTCTGGAGCACACGTCCTGTGAGGACACGCGGCTGAGGGAGCTGAGGGTGTTCAGCCTGGAGAAGAGGCGGCTCAGGGGTGACCTTATCGCTCTCTACAACTGCCCGAAAGGAGGGTGTGGCCAGCTGGGGGTCGGTCTCTTCTCTCAGGCAACCAGCGATAGGACGAGAGGACATAACCTCAAGCTGCATCAGCGGAGGTTCAGGTTGGACATTAGGAAGAAATTCTTCACAGAAAGGATGATTAAATATCGGAATGGGCTGCTTAGGGAGGCGGTGTTGTCACTGTCCCTGGAGGTGTTTAAGGAAAGCCTGGACGTGGCACTTAGTGCCATAGTCTAGTTGACGTGGCGGTGTTGGGTCACAGGTTGCATTCGATGATCCCGGCGATCTTTTCCAACCCGACTGATTCCGGGATTCTGTGAAATCCCTCCCCGGGGCGGGCGGGGCTCCGGTGGGTGACGGCGCTGGGCGCGGCCGGATGGCGGCGCCTGACGGCCCTGGGGCGTGGCCTGCGCAGGGGGCGGGGCCGGAGGGCGCCCTTCGGCTGCAGAGGAAATGCACGCGGCGGCGCGGTGACGTCAGGGCCGCGGGCCGGTGGTGACGGCGGGTCCGGGCGGCCATGGCGCACCGGTACCTGCTGCTGGCGCGGGCTGGCGGCTGCCGCCGGGGGCTGCCCGGGGCCCCGCTGCAGCAGCTGCTCTGCGGGAGGGGCCTGCTCGGGGGGGCAAGGCCTTGCCTGGCTCAGGTAAGGAGCGAAGAGGGGGACCGGGGGTGGAGGGAGGGCCGTGGCGGCGGCGGCGGCCGGCCCCGGGGCGGGGAAAGGCGCCCCGCTGCCCGGAGCCGAGAGCGTCTCTCTACTGCTCGCGGCCTTCCCCGGCTCGTCCTCAGCCCGTTCGGAGGACGCCGTCCCGGCCTGCTCGGTACCGGCCCTTCCTGGCGGCGGGGAGCGAGGGCCGGTGGATGGGTGAGTTGGCGGGCTGGAGTGCCGCGCTTCCCGGGCTGGAAGTGGCAGCCGGCTTCGTGCGGGAGAACCTGCGGGCTCCTTCGGCTGCAGGAGAGTTGTCTTGCAGAAGGAAAACAAGGCGACGCCCCAGAGCTGCTGCTGCACCCCGCCAGTATTTAATAGAGTCTTAGAACGTTAACAGTTTGGAAGGGACCTTAAAGATTTTCTCGTCCCAACTTCTCTGCCGTGGACAGGGAACCCCTCCCACTACACCAGGTTGCTCAGAGCCCCATCCAACCTGGCTTTGAACACTGCCAGGGTTGGGGCGTCCACAACTTCTCTGAGCAACCTGTTCCAGTGTCTCACCACCCTCACAGTACATAATTTCTTCCTACTATCTAACTTAATTTCTCCTCTTTCAATTTGTACCCATTACTCCTTATCCTGTCAGTACAGTTCCTGACAGAGTTCCTCTCCAGCTTCTCTGTAGACTCCCTTCAGATACTGTAAGGTTACTATGAGCTCTCCATGCAACTTTCTCTTCTCTAGACTGAGTAGCCCCAACTTTCTCAGCTTCTTTTCATAGAGGAAGGTTCTCGGGTTCCCACTGGTTTCCCAGGTGCTGTGTCCCACCTAACTCCAAAGTTTTTCCATTGCTTTCTCAGGGTGGTGATCTGCATTAGGTGGGTTTATGGCTGTGTGAGAGACTGAAATGTTAACAATTAATGACTGAGCCGTTTGTTTTGGGTGTCAGTGTTCTGGAAAAAAGCCTGGTTGTTTGCATCCTGGGATTGCATGGTGCAGTGGTACCATGGATCTGCACCTACTGTTGTGGTATTAACTGATAAATCATCGTGTCTGTGTGTTCATTCTTAGTGAAATGGCCTTTACTCTCAGCTATTACAAGATGTGTACTACCCTTGTTGACAGCTCTAATGCAGTGGAGGAGTGACAGGCCTATGCTGCTGCTTGGGAAAAGGAAGATGCTTAATTCCTCTGTCTTTCATTGGCATCTTGAGAGGTTTGCTTTGTTTTCCTGTGGCATAGAGTGGTGAACAGCCACACCTTTATAGGAATGAAGCTTATCTCTAGGATAGTGATAATTGTGAGATGAATACAGAGAAGGATGGCAGTAGCTTTGTTCTCAGCATGAATATGTAGTTTGTTTTTAATGATGAATTTGGTTTTGTTTGATCAGAGCTGAACATCATTTCAACAATAAATAAAACACTATCAGCAGTGCTGCTGATATCTCAGGAAGCTAATTTTTGTTTCTTTCAATAAAATTTGATGAGTTCTTATTTGGAATCAATCTTAGGAAGGGGACTTCGTTTACATTCTAGCATCTGGCTTTTTGTGTAGGCAGAAAAATGAGGGTCTTTGTTCCGTAAAAGCCATTACTTTTTTAAATTGGTCTTTCTTTAAGAAAAAGTGAGTAACTTGGAATCATAGAGCCTTAGAAAAGCTTGGGTTGGAAGGGACCTTAAAGATTGTCTCGTTACAACCCCCTTTGCCATGGGCAGGGACACCTCCCACCAGACCAGGTTGCTCAAGGTACCATCTAGTCTCACCCTGAGCGCTTCCAGGTTTAGGGCATCCACAACTTCTCTGAGCAACCTGTTCCAGTGTCTCACCACCTTCTAGGAGTAAAGAATTTCTTCCTGATATCTAATCCAAATCTCTACTCTTTTAGTTTAAAAACATTTACTCTTGTCCTATCACTATTTGCCCATGTAGAAAGCAACTTGCATTAAGTTGAATTTCTTCATCAACTTCTTGTTGTGTGTTGTCCCCTCTGCCCATTATGTTCTTATGTAATATTTTGGTAGCTGTTAGATAATTAAGACTTTCAGCTTAATTTTACTTTGATTTGGAACTTGATAACGGATTCTCTATCCGATTTGTATAGCTCAGCAAGTGGACTTTCTGTTCCTGCTTTGTGTAGCCTCAGTTTTTAAAAAATGGATTGTGCTTACAGAGTTTTTGTAAACTTTTTAAGTAGTTCTGCTTGTGATCTTGGGTTTGCATGGCACTCTGGACTAGTAACATCTTATGGGTTATTTTAATTCTAAAACTGACCTTTGTGTATTTTGCTTATCTAGAACTTAACATTTTAAAAAGTCTTGGTTTTTAGGATGGTGTCACAAGGTTTGTCTGAAAGAAAAAATCAGATTTTTTTTTGTTTTGTTTTACATGCAGTGAAAATTTTTGCCTCTGACTGGGAGACACTTGGCAAGAATTTCCTGGTAGACAGCCCAAAACAGCATCCAGTCAAAATGTGCTCTGCTTGCTTTCTCTCTGTTTAGGCAGTGGGTGTGCTTATATCAGCTAAGCTTGCTGTGGCATTCCCACTGCCAGACAACCCAGGGACAGGCCCCGTATCAGGATCAGTATGATCAGTTTTTGTGCTGATGTTTTACAGAGTTCTTGAATATCTCCAGTGAGAGAGACTCCACAACCTTTCTGGGCAGCCTGTTCCAGTGCTTAGTCACCCACACAGCAAAGACATTCTTCCTCCTATTCAGGGGGAGCTTCCTGTGCATCAGCTTTTGCCCATTGCCTCTTGTCCTTTTGCTCGGCACCACCAATAAGAGCCTGGATCCATCTTCCTGTCACCCTTCCCTCAGATACCTAAAGATGTTAATGAGGTCCCCTCTCAGACGCCTCTTCTTGAGGCAGTCAGGTGACTTACTGATCATGCCATGAAGTTATTTGTTCCTTTTTCTCACAAAGCAACTTCAAAGCACTCAGCTCTCTGCATATTAACTTGACAGGTGACTGTGTGTGTTCATGGAATTTAGGATCTCCAGAGACAATCCAACAAGAATCCCGTTATTCAGGTCTGCCCCAAAGCTCCATCTGCTTATCCTTCTCTCTCGTTCACTTAAACTATAACTTAATTGTGTAGTAAACCCATGCTGGTCTAGCCCAGCCGGGCAATTGGATTTGGCTTACTTTAAGTTTTCTTTTAAACATGAGCAGTTGCTTTATCTTAGTTGGAGTAAAGCTTTCTGAATATTCCAGTCTCTTTGCAAATAAAAAGTAATCTGAATTTGCAGAAGAAGTAAGTCCCTAATTCTTGTGCGTTATGGGAGACCACTGACATAGGAGAAAACCCAGTTGTTTCTTTGAGTTTCATCAGTTGCTGCCACATTCACTGCTGGTATTTGAACTATACATGGTCTGTGGCAAGCTCTTTTACTGCCCACATGGATGCATCCCACTTGCCCTAAAACTTCTAGAAGCACAGATGGAATTGCTCGTGTTGGAGGTCATAGTATATTGGACTTAGTAGTTGGTCTCTCCGTTAGTGTCTCTCCAGACTGTCTGCACTGCACATGCTTCTCATAATCGGTGAAATACCCTCTTGGATTTTCAGTATCAGATTTTATTCAGAGACATGGAGAGGCGCAAAATTAATGGCTTGACCAAGCAGCCCAAGAATTCTTAGCTCAGTCTGCCGCAAAAGCAAGCAATGAGAACATTTTGGTATTCCTCTTGGTTCCAGAGGTGGAACTACAGAGATGCTTGAAATAAGTCTAATGTATTTCATCATTTAAGAAGGGGTGGAGGGGAAGCTCCCAGACAGAAGATTTCAGGAGAGTTAGAGCATTCAGTTAATGATGGCAGCATGCCTAGGGTAGTTCTAGTGTGCAATTGAGTAATCAAAAGTTTCTTTAATATGTAAAAATAGGTTTTGTTTGCAACCACTGTACCTTGGCTATAACACTGAGCTTTCCTTCACAGATGTAGTCCTAGAGGTGTTAGTCCCAGGTGGATGTTTGCTGTCTTGCAAGGATACTCAGAGTCACATTTTCAGGACCTGTTGCTTTTCAGTTAGTGGTGTTTATTTTTTGCATTTTACTATTTCTGTGGCTCTTAAGGTAAATAGCTCCTAATTAAAAAGAACGGAAGACTGAGCACCTTTATGGGGCAGAAGGGAATGGAGACAGAAAGAAAGTCAGTCTGTGGGGAAATCTTGTTATGGATATTTTGTTTCTCAGAAGTGTTGGAAAAGCTTATGAAGGGGATTTTATCTAAAATATGTCCTTATTGAAAAAATTAGGTATGATTTCTCTAATAAAATTGCAGTTTACACTTTCTGAAAGTATTCAGCTACAGTAGCAAAATTTTGTTAAGAATTAATGAGTTTAAATATTTAGACTTCCCTCATTGCACTTAAATGATGAATAACAGTAAACAGCCTTAGGACAAGGTGCTATAGGCTTAGGTTTGTTGTGGTTTTATAACTGGATGTTTACCCACATAGGGCTTTAGGTCTTCTTTTTGAGCTGAGATTCTTCCTCTGTGTTGGTTCCTTAGCTGGATACAAGCATTGTCTGCCATATCCCTTTATTTTGGATTCAAGGAGATCTCTCATGTTCAGAAGCTACAACTTCTTAACTATTTGAAAAAAAGTTGCATATAAAACATGATTCAGCACTGTGTGCATCATGGTTTTACAGTCACAGCTAATGTTGCACTTAAGTATCATTCAGCTGGTATGATGAAATATTTCCCATAGAAATCAATGTGTATTAAATGTTCATAGCTTGTAGTGTTTTCTGCTTGGTTTTTCTCTTTTAATATAGATTGTTTTGTTTGTGTGTGAGATTAAACTCTGTTCTTAACAATGAGAATAAAAATTTCCTTGCTGTAGAATTTACTCATTTGATGAACTTTTATTTTTCCACTGTTGTCTTACTTTCTGGCCCGCAGCAGTTACTACAAGGTCTGTTGTAAAGTAGTCTCTGGCTAGCTGCAAGTCTCTAGTAGAGAGCTTGAAGATTTTCGTGGCATGTTCTTGTTGCTTTATGTTTCTTTTTTGTTTTTCAGCTCTGTGAACAAGTTACTCCTGGAGTTACTGCTGACAGAAGCACTGTCTTGGCAAGTGTAATCGCTGCTTGCAGAAGGCTTTTCTCTCAACCTCCCAAAGGTGACTCTGATTTGTGAAGTGGAGCAGGCTGCTTACATACCTTGCTGAGGACTGCACTCATGTACCATTTAGGTTTATTGTCTGTGGGGAAGGAAGTTCTTGTACTAACCAGCCTTTAATCTTGAGATGGAACATTGGATTTATGGGATTTTTAGGAGCTATTAAAGAATAGTGTGGTTTGCTCAACTTCACACTGTGCAACGGAGCTTTCTGTTGAACTAAGCTTCTCTATCTCTGGTTAAAAGATAGCTTTACTTCAGGTTATTAAATACATGTAGTACTCTCTTGTCAGTGTAGTAGATTTATTTATGGAGACCAGGTAGAGCTTTTCAAGAACAAAGCTGGTTTTGCAGTCTGTATGTTGCTAGCTTCTTTGCTGGTGTATACATTCAGCTTGTGACTACTGAAGTGTGATGACAGAATTGTAGAATAAAAAACAGTTATGAGCTTCTTTCCTCTTTCCTAATAGGATTTGAAAAATACTTTCCAAATGGGAAAAAATCTAATGGAACTAAAGGTATACCTGGAGAAACAAAAGGTAAAAAAGATGCTTGACTTCAGTTCTTTGTGAGATGTGTATTCATTAAATTAGATTTTGGCATAACAATTGTGAGTTTGGGTTTTAGTTTTTTTCTTTATTTTTCAGGGAAGATATTTCTGTACCAGTGTAGTTTAGAAGTGCAAATTTGTATGTTTTTATTATACATGATATGAAAGCAAAATAATGTTAACCTTATGGAACAGTATTTATTTTTATGCTTCTGTTGAAATGCTGTCCCTCACTTATAAGTTAACAGACCTCTCTTCTGGTCGTAATTGTCTCTCTGCCACTTACTGGACTATATAGCTGGTTTTCTATGGAAAATGCTGTTTCTCACATAATCTAATTATTGTAGTATTACAAACTAGTAAATTTTTCAGAACATCTCCTTAATGTAACTAATAAAAAGTAATGTGAGATTGGCATAAGATGTAATGATTTTTTGTTGTTGTTGTTAGAAACGAAGGAAGCTAGTTCCAGACAACCTAGTGGGACTAGTAGTGGAGGAGGTGGCAGTGGTGGAAAAAAAGGTGGCAAGAAAGAAGAAACTAACTGGTGGACCAGATTACAGAAGGTTTTGACTTTAAATTATCTTTCGTTATATTACGGTCTTGTCTTCATGAAATAACCTTGCTTTTTGCTTTAGCCATGTTTTTTGCTTTTTAGGGCCATATTCTGATTGCCTAAATCTTGCTCAAGCCTCCTGTACCAGGCATTTCATAGTAACTGGCTCTAGGTGGCTCCCCACTCCGTGCCTTTCCTGAGTAACTGTTTTGTGCATAACTCCAGAGGCATCTACCTCTGGTTCGGGAATGTTAAGCTGTGTGAATGTGGTTGCCAATAGTCAATATTCTTAGAGTGGAGCCTCAGACCTTTAAAGGCCTTGTGTTTCATTTCAGTGTCAATTTGTAAAACTTTCTGACCACACAATGCCCGTTAAATGTAGTTTGCTCTTACCTGTTCTGACCTTAATGGAATACTTTGTGAGTTTCCTCTTGAAATTTATTGCCATTACCTGTGACATAAATATGATAGCACCTGATAGTACAGTAATATAAAGAATGCTTTTGGTGCACATATTTTTCCTCCTTCTTGTTTGTTTTTTCTTCTGTTAGTTTTTTCCTTTATTTTTTGTCTTGCATGTAGTCCTGGAGACCAAGGATAATTGTTTTAGAATGGAGGCAGAAAGGTCATGCGATTTTTTTCTAAAAGCAGTAGTTTGTAGATCAAAACTGTTCAATTACTGTTTGTAAAACACTTAAAGGTTTACTGTTACTATAATTCCTCAGTTCTAGCTGAAATTACTGAAGTGTGTTCATACAGCAAAACAGACCTTTGTTTGACATTTTCTGTGGCAGCCTTGAGGACAGGGAATCGAAGCCACAAGGAGATACCAGAACCTGTTTGCTATATGCTTACTGTATTACAGACTCTAAAATTTTTTTCCTCCTCTCCATTTCCTAGGGTGACATTCCATGGGATGTCAGGGAGTTTCGGATGTATGTAATTGGAAGTTCTTTTTTCTGGACAATGGTTGTATACTACTTCTTCTTCAGGGTCCCTGGGAGAGAAATCACCTGGAAAGACTTTGTCAACAACTACCTTTCTAAAGGATTGGTGAGTGGGGAAGGGAATCCATATGAAACATCAGAGTGCTGAGGAGGCTTGTTTCTGCCTCCCCACTTACGCTTGTGTTCATGTGTCTGTAGAGTGAGAACTGGCTCAGAGTAATTTTTTGAGTGAGAAAGGGATTAGCTTTCATTTTCATCAGTTCCTAGATCTGATTTCAGGATAGATGGGTGAAGACTTATGTCATTTCAAGAGAGGAGGGAGAATAGCAGCTCAGGACAAAACTTTTGTTGCGTAGCTGTTGTGAATGCTGGTTTGAAGGGGCAGTGTAGCCACGCTCTCTCTGGGTGTGGCTTTTGCAGTACAAGTAAGCTGACTGAATGGCTTAAACAGACAAGCCAGCTGCCTTTGGAAGAAGCTTTCTCCTTACCACTTGCATGAGCCCATCCCTCTGAAAGAAAAGGTTTTCTGCTTGTTTCATGCCTGAAATCAGTTCCTTGGGGAATCTGAGAAGCAGCAGTGAGAACAGAAAGGAGGGGGGTGGGGAATGGAAGAATCCCTTCAAGGACAGTACATTGGCATCCCTTCAAGGGCAGTAAATCAGCCTAACTGTGTTGTAAAGTACCCTCCTCTCTTTGTTTTCTCCTCTCATTTCTTCTTAACCTGGAGCCACTACTGGAGCAATCAATTTTATCATCAATATCTTATCTTTCTGTAGAACTTGGCAGCTTTCCACACTTGGAGTAATAGGTTGGTGATGCCCTGAAGTTCAGGAGATTGTGTCTTGCACAGGCTTTTTCCACTTCAGGAGCCACTAGTTCTTTGCTCTCTTCCCTCCCTGCTTGTAGCCTTGCCTGCAGATTAGGAAAGCTTTGGTTTGGTTTGTCCTCTAGGTTTCAGACCTAGAGGGATTTTCTGTTAACATAGAACTAACCTTCCATTACTTTGGTAAGCTGCTGAACAGGGTGTTTCTTACCTTTCTTTTCTAACTGATCTCTTCAGAGCTGCTCTGTATGCTTTTCCCCTTCTGCCTAGACTGTCTGACAATCTGTCCTGTTTTGAATTGATGATTGTGCACATCTTGTGAAAAAACCCCTTACTGATAAATTTCTGAAGGAGTAAGACAATTAACTCTAAAAAGATTAGTTTAGCTGTTATAATGAACAAAGCCTGAAGCTTCTTTGCAGAAAAGCATTGTGAAAGTAGGCCATTGCACAGAACCAAGTTTCTTGTGTCTTTGTAAGATGTAGTGTGGATATTCAGACAGACTAAATGTGTAGCTATCGAGTGCTACACATTAGTATGTTAGGTTGCCATAGTGGTGGGGAGAAGACTGCACTGCTGGGGTCATGTGCTTTTCAAAACAAAGGGGTTCAGGCAGTGCTGCATGAAATCAGGTTAGTTCTAGAGTGACTTCTTAGCTCATGTTTTGCTTCAATTCTTCTGGAAATGGCCACATGTAGCGAGTTCAGGGAACAACCTTACTAACCTGTGTGCAGCTCAGGCCCAAATACTGGAACCATTGCTGGTTTTAAATGCTTTAAGGATGCTGAAAGCAGTTATTTTATGGGAAGAGGAAGAAGAAGTGGAAAAATCTTTAGTTGACTTGTAAAGAGACCTTGCCAAACCAAAGAAACTAACCATTGGAGGAGACTTGTAAAAGAGAGCTTAATGGTATATATCTGCTAAACCTATAGCACAGTTCTTAGGTTTATATGGTATCTGTTGCCTCAGCTAAATACTTCTTTGTCTGATTGATGTTATTGTGTTTAATATGGTAGCACAGGAAGCCCTTTCTATTCGGGAAAACAGTTGTAAGAGCAAAGTTAAGATTTCCCTCATTTTGCTCAGTTTGCTTTGTTTTGGAAGCTGCTATAAGAGTCTGGAGTCATATAACTTACTGCTTTTGGTGTTGGACCACTGAGACAAGCAAGTATTGTTTAACTATTTCACTGTAAATGATTTTTGCTGAGGCATGCATTGGGTTTTTTCCTTGACAAAAGGGTATGACATCAATCTTTCAATCTCAATTCTGATGTGGCAGTATTCTTTTTTTTCCTGATTACATACATGATTCCTAATGGCAAACTGTAGACTGTGGAACTGTTCTGATACACATGATTAATTTTATTCTGCTAACTGGAAAACAGATTCACATTTGGTATCTGAAGCTCTTAGCTGTGGTGGAAGCGCAGTGACTGTACACTCTTCACTCAGGTTTTGTTCTTTTCTCCTCCTACAGGTGGACAGACTTGAAGTGGTGAACAAGCGCTTTGTTAGAGTTGTCTTTGTTCCTGGAAAGTCTCCTCATGAATGGGTAAACGCTTTTAATACATGTACATGAGACATTAGAAGCAGCAAAACAGTCTTTTTAGGTAAAGTCTGAGGCAGAAACCTGGTCTGGAGCATTAATAATTTCTTAATCTAAAACATATTTTCTGCATTACTGTTACATTATCCTACATTGTGTATTTCTCACTTTACTGTACCAATTGTTTGCCATAGATACCTTTAAACTATGACAAGTAGTTCCTTTCCAGCACTTTGCTCTTTAATACAGATGCTTAAATAGGAAGAGCAAGAAATTGCTGAAGGTTCTGTATTTTTAACTGCTGTTTTCCATCTGCTCAAGAAAATCACAGGCTTAAATGCACATACTTTTGAATCTTTTCTGTTCCAGACTGCTTTTAGCCAGTTAGTTGAGAAAACAAAAAGAAGTGTTGGTTTCCAAAGTACTTATTTCATGGAGTTGCTCTTCTAGTAGCACAGTGAGGAATAGACTAATGCCGGTGGAAGTTTTTCAAAGAATGATACCCAGTGGCAGAGACCAATTAAAAAATAAATAAAATTTTCATAGAAAATGTGGAAAATTCAAAGAAGCATTAGAAAAACTTTATCAGGTTACCTGTTCTTAGGTGGTGGAGCTTTTTTTAGCTGTCTTTCTGAAACAAGGTCTGCGAGTCCCTCCTGGGTAAAGTGAAATCTGCAGCAATTACTTAATCAGTGAGTTTCAGTGTGGCTTATTTATACACCTACTCTTTAGCCCACATACAAGCAGTTGCCTTCATTTCTCAATCAGTTAACTCCTGTTTTTTTCATTTTCAATGTTAGGCTAAGGAGGGGCAAGTCAGGCAGGTCATGGTGCAAAAGGGGAGATTTTCTTGAAAGACCAGATCTCAACACATTTTGAAAGTAATGTCTTGATTTTTTTTTTTTTTTTTTGATCTATGATAAATTTCATGCTGGTTTTTTGTGAAGACAGCTTACTCTAAAGCTAGTATAGACTGCAGAAGTTTTTTTTTAAGAAAAGCAAAAACCTTTCTTAATCAGAAGGGCAGAGACCTTCAGATGAAACAATAAGTTGTATGACTGCTATGTTTCCAGGTTCAGTGCTCTGTATTATTCTGACTATATATCTCCCTTACAAAGATCTGTTTATTACTTCTGTTTTTTTCTGGAGAAAATGCCAGGATTTCCATCTGTTTAAAGTGCCCCAAAACCATTGGGTGTTATCATCTCTGCAGAAGCAATGACAGATACAGTGTATTCACGTTGGGAGGCTTCAGATTTATTGCGTGTCTCTTACATCATTTACACACTTGATAAGGCAACTTAAACTTGGTCCACATTTAACACCTGCACAAGGAATTATCAGACTAGAAGAAGTTGTCTTGTAGTGCAGGTGAAGTTTGCTGATCTCTGCTTTTTTCCCCAGCAGTACGTCTGGTTTAATATCGGTAGTGTGGACACTTTTGAACGGAATCTTGAGACTGTGCAGCAAGATCTGGGAATAGAGGTGGAGAACAGATTGCCTGTAGTCTACTCAACAGAGAGTGATGGGTAAGAAGCTGCTTTAAAAAGTCTCTGGTAAAAAAATGGTTGTGTTTACAGCAAAGTAGATTTGTAATACACACACCTTACGCTTCACTAGGTGGCAGTATTATCAGAATAACAATCAGCTTGGGTTTGAGTGTTAACTGCAAGAGAAGCTGTTCAGTACTTTGTCTATGAAGAAATCCATATCCTCTTACTCTAAATATAGCTTCATATTATATAAATGCTTGTTTACTATAACTCCTTTCTTCATTTAAGCCCTTCCTCCCAGTGACTTTTACTAGAGCAAGAGATAGCCAGGCACAACAGTAGAGCTCCAGAGATGATGCTCATGTAGACTTTTGAACAGAAAAATTATATCATAGAACTACAGTCTATTGGCTGAGATATTCTGGGCATCAATGTCTGCCCAAAAATTCAGCATAAATCAAATTTTGTGGCCTTGGAAAAAAGCAAGAGATTGGTGATTAAGTAGATCACACTAACCTGCCTGTTAGCAGAAACTGGAAGATGTGTCATGCTCTTAATTGTTAAGAAAAATAGTACTGATTTACAGCAGATTTATAGCATTGTTGCTTCCTCATTAGGGAATAATGGCTCTAATACTAGATTTGTGTTCTTTATGTTAGCCTTTTGTAGCTGAATTTTATTGACCTGGACTTTAGAAGATAATAAAAGTGCTTCCCTGATGTATTTTTCCAAATGGCTTAGAAGACAAACATAATATTGTATGCCAAGAACTGGTTTCTTTTTGTTCTAAGTGAACAATTACTCCTGGTGGTGTCTGTGGAATAGGTTTTGTATCATGAGGAAGTTCTGCTTTGGGTGTAGTAGCTCATGTGATTAATGAAAATGGCTTATTTACCGCTTCTGTTGCGTTTTCTTTCTTTGTACTTTGGTGTGTGTGTTTTGGTGTGGGGGTTGGAGGGGAATGTTTTGGTTATTTCTGCAGTGTGTTTTACCAAGCTGCTGCTGCCTGTTGGTCTTGGTGGCAGCAGGAAAAGTGGTGGCCTTAACTGGGCAATCCTGCAACTTCAGGTAGAGGTTCTTATTTCCTTGGTCTACACTGCCTGCCTCATTTTTCTGTTTCTTTATAATGTAGCATGCTCTTAAGGATGGTCCGTAAGTAAACCTGTTGAGCCCTTAAGTAAACAAACCTGGGGAAAAGTGATGGTCAGGGCAGCACAGTGCTTGTGTGAAAAGGCTGCATGTTGGCCTGAGGCTTCTTACAATAGACTGCGAAAAATAGGTCAGTTCCTGTGCCTTCTTCAGCCTTGTACAGACCTTTACTTCCTGAATCCCTCTTTATGACCACAGCTCTGGTCCTTTCTGTTCTTCATGTATATATTGCTCTGCCCCAGGAATGCCACAGGAAACAGGGGGGAGCAGCAGCTACATATAATCAAAGTACTACTGCTCCCTCTTGGATCAGGATCTGCTGAATACCATAGCAGAGGGAAAAAATCCTTCTTTTCCTCTTTATCCCAGAAATGTGGGTTATCAGTAAAGCCTGGAAATCCTGTGCTCACTTATGACTGTGCTTCTTTTCCAGATTTTGTTTTTGCGGAGTGTGTATAGAAAGTCTTGTGAGCTGTTTGTTGAAGCTGTTCCTTTTCACAGAAAAATCTGTACAGTGCTCAGATACTATGATAAAGAGGACTGTGTTAGGGTTTTTGGCTTATACAGAGCTGTGCTAGAAAGCTGGAGGACAATGGACAATGAATAATAAAGAAACCCCCACACCCCAAGAAACCAAAACCCCCCCAAAAAATCTGTAACCTTGAAAAGGAGAATGGAAACATTGAAAGAAGAAAAAAAATGTAAAAAACTTAAAGACCTAAGGGAAGAAGAGCGTGTATTTTGGAGAGAAATTTCTGCTTGAAGTAGTAGCATACGCTGACTGTATGCTATTTAATACAACTTATTTTGAGAACATAACCATTTACATAACTAGTCCTGTAAATATATCTTTGAAAAAACAAACTACTTCTGTTTGTTAGGTAAAGCAATTTTTCTCTGTAAAACTCATCAATGTTACTTGATATGGTTGGTTTCAAAACAAGCAACTATCAATATAACAATTTGTTTTCAAATTTATTTCGGTTGTTTCCCATTTGAACAACCTGCAGAAATACAAACAATTCAAGTTAATTGAGTATTAGTCTTGAATTTATTTGTTTATGATGGAACCAACATCTTTGACATGTTATTTGCAGTGCTGGGTTTTTGTGATGTGTTTTTCTTTTTTTATTTGTTTTTCTCCACAGATCATTTCTCCTGAGTTTGCTGCCTACAATTCTGATTATTGGTTCATTGCTGTACACATTAAGAAGAGGTCCTGCAGGCTTAGGTCGGGCAGGGCGTGGAATGGGTGGACTTTTCAGTGTTGGTGAAACTACAGCCAAAGTCCTTAAGGATGAAATAGATGTTAAATTCAAAGATGTAGCTGGCTGTGAGGAGGCCAAATTAGAGATAATGGAGTTCGTTAACTTCCTGAAAAATCCCAAACAGTATGAGGATCTGGGAGCAAAAATTCCAAAGGTAAGGGAATGATGACTTAGACTTTATTCTTCTAGTAGTCCTCAGTATTCTGAACTGTACTAGGATTGTTTACATATGCAATGCTTTCCAGCTTGTGTATTCTCACATTTAGAAAAAAAATAAATAGGCATTAAGTGTCAGCAGTGTAACTGTGGTGCCAGAAGACTTGCCTTGTGGAATACTTTATCTGTTCACATGGACCCGAAATGATACACATAGAGGTATAGCATCAATCCTGTATATACTTACTACAGAATTGCCTTTTGGCTGTGCTGGCAGGGGAGCCCACCTGATGACACACCTTTCTTTTTCTTGTTTAATAAGTCAGTCAAAGAAAACACTGTTCCTGTAACTCCTAAGACAGCATGGCAGTGTTGTATCTGATTTGCTTTTCCTTTTGCTCGTTTAAGGGAGGGATTAATCTTCTGTTATTTCCCTGCATGATTTTGACTGTGGTGAAAGAAAAGCCAGTGGACTCAATATCATAACATGCTATTTCATAGGCTTAATACTATGTTTTCTTCATGAGGAAAATATACCTGTTTCTCTTGCAGGGGGCAATTCTGACAGGTCCTCCAGGTACTGGGAAAACACTTCTGGCTAAAGCTACAGCTGGAGAAGCCAATGTGCCATTTATCACAGTCAACGGCTCAGAGTTCTTAGAGATGTTTGTTGGTGTGGGTCCAGCACGAGTAAGTCTTTGGCCTTGCTCTTTTCTTTCAGTACTGGCTATTGAAAGGATGTTGTCAGGTTTGGGAGACAAACAGTTTGATTACAGCTGAAGTTCTTTCAGGTTTCTTACAAGTGATGCCAGATGCACATCTAAACACAAAAATCAGAGCTGTATCTTTTATTAAAGTTACTACGGCAGTTCAGAATCTGGTTTCAGGCCATTAAGGATGTGCCTCTTTTCAGGTGCTTAAGAACACAGAACAACACTCTTCAAGCTCTGATCTGAAGTAAATTTAGTAGCTGGATCAGAAATGTGTAGCTTATTTGACCACTGCTATGGGAATGCCTCTTCCTGCTCTAAGTCCTTCCTCTTTCTTTGAAGAAATTTGTTCTGTTTTAGTTTCAAGCTCTTAGCTGTAAGGAGTTTTCTTGGACACACAGATAAACTTCTGGTTGAAATACTAGTCCAGTGACTGATTTCTGGAGATCGGGTGTTTAAAGTAACCAAATATATATATAATACATTTTTGTCCTTTTCTGCCTCAACTGTTTTAAAATAGCTCATTAAAAACACATTAAGTGTTATAAACAAGTTACGGATATTTTATGGTAATAAAAATTTGGGAAAGTATTAGGTATCCTAAAATAATAGTGATACTCAGACTTCTGTTGTCAGTAGATACCTGAAATGCCCCAAAGCAAAGGGACTTAACCTCTCTGTACCAGTCTGTGCAAGTGCTTTTACCCAGTGAAATCTGTTGACACAACTTTGGCTGGGAATCGAGCCTATAGGAAACAACATGAGAGAGTGTTTTACTTTCAGTTCCTATTAATCTATTAAATAAGGCAGTTGTTAGTGATGCTAAATTGATAATTTGTAAATTGGGATGCGCTACAACTAAAACTGCTTACACAGGCTTGGTTTCTTTGGTGGTTTTTTAGCATATATGCGTTACGGAAACCTTTAGTTTCCATAATGCATATACACTAAAAATAGTTGTATGATTCTGGATTTCTTCTTGTTCGAATGAAAAGATAGTTCACTTGAAGCATCTGACACTTGTTGATCTTGTTCCTTCATTGTACTTTTTTCTGGTGACTTTCTGTAGTACAGCCTACTGTCCAAAATTTGCATCTCTTCATGTCTGCTGTACATTTTTTGTCATCAGAGAAGCCTTCTCTAATTGCATCACTAATGTATAAAGTAGTAGAGCTCTGAGCTGCATATAATTCCTACTCAGGTCAAAATTCGTCCATTAATTTTTCATTTCCTGTTTGCTCCAGTTCGATTCCTCAGTTGTAGATCTGTTGACTCACTGAACTGGTTTTAATGAGGTCCGTCTGATACATTTGCAAGCAGAGCAACATTGCTATGTTGCATCTGAAAGTCAAGTCAGATTGTGCTGCAACTACCACAGTAGTTAGGTAATGCCTTGTTTAAAATATGAAAGTCTAAAAAAAATTTCAGCTATCTACTCAATTCATGAATATTTTTTCCAGACTTCTAGAAGTTAATTTAACTTCCAAATGAATATTTTGAGGGGAATTAAGTAGCTTATCACTGCCGTGAGAGCTGACTGAAGGCTTTGGAATGCTTGTTCAAAGCCATGTCCAGTTATAGGGATATTGTTACTGATGTGCCTCTTCCCCTCCTCCCCACCCCCCAACTTGAAAGAGTTACAAAGCAGTCTGATGCCTTCTCTGTTCTTTTGTTAAGGTTAGAGACTTATTTGCTCTGGCTCGTAAAAATGCCCCATGCATTCTCTTCATTGATGAAATAGATGCAGTAGGGAGGAAGAGAGGAAGGGGCAACTTTGGAGGACAGAGTGAACAAGAGAACACACTCAATCAGCTTTTAGTAGAAATGGATGGTGAGTATTTAATGTCTAATACCACATTATAATAACAAGGATATTGGAAAGAACTAATACGCTTGTTCAGACCTGCTAACCAAGATTTGGATTCTAGCTTAAATCCAAATGGTGTCTGTTTCCTTGTTTCCTAAAATAAAGAATGGTGACTCATTTTGCTGCAGCCTGGTGTTGTACTAAAATTCATTCAGAGACAAAGAACCCTCATTCTGTATCTCCTAACTCTTTGTTGTAGTTGAATAGGCCAAAAAATTCTTCGCAATAAGACCAGTCTGTCTGTAAAAAAATACAGCTAGCCATGCTGGTTCTGCAATTTCCTGAGCAGTTAATCTATTATTGTATTTTGAAGATAAAGCAGGATTTGATATAGTACTTCACAGAGCAGAGCCCAAGGCCATTTTCTTGCTTGTTACGTGAAGCCGGACAATGCAGCAATAAATAGAAATATTTTCAGCTTTAAGATAATTTGTTTAAACTGTCAGTTCTTACATGACCCTGTAAAGTGGACAGTCTTTATTTCTGTTTTTTGGTTTGGTTTTTTTTCACAGAAATTATATTTACACAGCTTTTCTCTTTATCACTTTTCTTTAACAGGATTTAATACAACCACAAATGTAGTCATTTTGGCAGGTACTAACAGGCCAGATATTTTAGACCCAGCTCTGATGAGACCAGGACGCTTTGACAGGCAGATTTACATTGGTAAGTTTGCCTGGGAGCCTGTGTCATCCTGTGTTTGTAGAATACTGCGGAAGTCACTGCAGCTATGTAACTTTCTTGCACACATTCAATTTGAATATGTATGTGTGTGAAAAGTAAAACCATGTATTTTATTTTAAAGGACCCCCAGATATAAAAGGAAGAGCATCCATTTTCAAAGTTCACCTTAGACCTCTGAAATTAGACGCTGTCTTAAATAAAGATAACCTAGCAAGAAAGCTTGCATCACTAACACCTGGGTTTTCTGGTAAGTGACTCCTAATGCCACTGTTCTCCATTTACTATTTCAGCTGTAGATGTTTGACTTCCCTACTAATTCTGGTTTTCTTGCACCTGATCTTTTGGATGGCCTTTTATTTCGTTGTATTTACTGGCACAGCCTGAAATTCTCTTTGCCTGTTTGAGCAATTAGGCAGTTTCTGAGGGTTTCAAGTTTTGTCAGCTTTAGTCAGGGTGGCATGAAAAGGCAGTTTCTTCTGTCTTCAGTACAAGCAATTGGGAGGTTTCTTATTGTTATCACTTGTGTGTGTGTTCTTCCTTCATTTGTCCTGTCCTTTGTTGCATTCTTGGAGACTTCTAGAGAAGACCTGGGTTTTGTGGAGTTTATGTGCCTATTCTTTAGGGGAATTTATGTTTCTGGATGTAAAACCCAAAAAACAGTGCAGAATTCAACTACTGGTCAACACAGATTTTAAATGAATTACATTATAAGCAAGTAATGAGAGTTTTCACATCCATCCTAATTCAACACTTGTGAATTCTTCACTGGTGTTTGGTCTGTATAAAACTGGTTTTCTGAGATTTGATTGTCAATGTTTCTGGCAGCTACAGTGATGATGTTTAAACCAAGTTATCTCTGCAAGTAGTGTTAACAAAAAGTGGAGGCTTGAAATCAGTAATGTGAAAGGATATCTTCTAGAGATATGCCAATATCTGAGCTATACTGAATTCACATATAGGAAATGCATGCAGCTAAATATACAGTAGTTTAAGTATAATCTGTTGCAGACAGAAAAGGAAGGTGGGATGTGTCAAACAAGTACTTCAGTGGTAATAAACTCTATTTGTTGGCTGTCTACCTGTGAGAAACATCCTAAAGCCTATAACTATAGTACATGCATTTAAATATATCTTGAATAATTAAGCTATTTCAGAGTACATTACCTTTAATTTTCAAGTTCGGTGAGAGTTTATAGCAAACTAGTTATAGATAAGGTTATCTTTATGCTAAACTCAGAGAAAATTGTTGAAAAGGATCAGTAATTCTTGCCTTCTCTGCTTTTAGGTGCTGATATTGCTAATGTCTGTAATGAAGCTGCTTTAATTGCTGCAAGGCATCTCTCAGATGCTATAAACCAAAAGCATTTTGAGCAAGCAATTGAAAGAGTTATTGGAGGTAGGTGAATTGCATCAATTTTTTCTCAAAAATTGTAATGTGGCAGGCAACTTCCTTTTTTATATGTTTAGGAAGCCATGCTTTGAATCTTTGTCCTGTTCTTCAAGGGGGATTTTTTCCTCTCCCAAACACATCTGAGATTTAGAAAAGAACTATCCTGTCTGTATTGCTGACTTCTGTAATAGAGAAAGGGGTACAAAGAGAAATTTCATCAGGACGCTTCTGTAATTTCTTCAAACTGGCAAGAGGAAAAGCTGTTCGGATTTAGGGATGCTTTTAACTGCTGCTAGCCTGAAATAGTCCAGAAAAGATTTTTAAAGTGCAAATGTTTTATTTAAATATTTGAATATTCTTAAGAACTTACTTTCAAACTAGAAAGTTTAATGAAGGACAAGGTTACAGTGAAACCTGAAAGATGCAAATTTCTAAAAGTTGCAAGTTCAGGGTTTTTTTAAACTTTTTCCATAGATCATATGCATGGCCTACTAAGTATTGCTCACCATCTTTCCAAATGAGGTAAAGGATTTCAGAGGAGAAAGGTGTGTCTGAAACTACTAATAAAATTTATTTTACAAAGGTTTGGAAAAGAAAACTCAAGTACTCCAGCCAGAGGAGAAAAAGACAGTAGCATATCACGAGGCAGGGCATGCAGTTGCTGGGTGGTTTTTGGAACATGCTGACCCACTGTTGAAGGTAAGATGGCTAATTTGAACTTGTAATTTTAACAGTAGTGTGGACAACATCTTTTTCTTTGTGGTTTCTTTTGCCCCCTAACATTAAGAAGATATTAAAATATATAATCTTAAAAAAAGCAGTGCAAGTGTGTCAATTTTAGAGTACATTTTGGTTAATTTCTTGTAACTTTCTTAACTGTTTTCTGACTTAGCTGTTACATGGGTAGTATAAATGTCCTTTGAAAATGAGAGACCTGATCTTCCCATGAGTCTGCCTGCCTTGATAGCTGCTTTTTCTCTGAGGCTTTCAGTACAGATCAGTAGTTTAAGTTAGTCTTACCAGGTTACACAGGTATACTTCAGGAATATAAGTATAAAAAGGGTAAATTTCAGTTTCAATTTGCTTTCTTTTGGGTTCACAGCTTGACAAGTTGAATGTAAAGGAAAAAGCACCAAATCTCCCAACTTACTTTAACATTCATAGTTTTGCATAGCTGTGTTTTTAATCTCATCTCAGGCTTAAAATTAATTTTGTACAATTTATTGCTGGAAGAAAGGTCATTAGTAAATGTGAAAACTCCTTAAACTGTTCAGAATGCTAGAGATGGAAAAATGCTATGTCTGTTACAGAGTATATAATGCCCAATACATAACTCTCAAGGAATTGTGGGTTTTAATTAAAATAGTACTTTGAAAATATCATACAGTTTTTAGAGAAGATATGACAGTGGTCTTACCTTTCTTTTCCAGATATTCTAGTAGTTGTCATCCCAGTTTAGAGCTAGCCAGGGCTTTTAGGGATAAAACACATTGGGGGCAAAACTGTAAGTGGAAATAATGTCTGAATTATACCTCAAGGGTGAGTATGGTGTAGGTTGTGGTATTAAAAAGTAAGTCAAACTGAAGAATGCTTTTTGGTTTTTAACACTGGTCAGTTGTAGCATTCTGTTAATGTCGATTGTAGGTATCTATTATTCCACGTGGTAAAGGACTGGGTTACGCTCAGTATTTGCCCAAAGAACAGTATCTTTATACCAAAGAGCAGCTACTGGACAGAATGTGCATGACTCTGGGAGGACGCGTGTCTGAGCAAATCTTCTTTGGACGAATTACAACTGGTGCCCAAGATGACTTGAAGAAGGTGACCCAGAGTGCATATGCTCAGGTATGGGCTTAAGTGAGACTTTTTTCTTTCCTTTACTGCGTTCTTTATTTCCAACCTAACTAATATTTTGATATGATGCAGTTTCATCAGGTACTTCCTTCAAAAGCCTAGTTTCAGAAAACACTGCATGAATAAACATCGTGGTGTTGTTTAGAGATGCTGATGACTCAAGTATTTTATTTCAGTCTCACAACAGCAATCCATGCATTAGGCTTTGATTACTGCCCTACATCTGCCCACAGGGACATAACGTGTTGCAGTTGGATCCGATTGGATTCAATTACATGTGGAAATTGTATACTTTTTTTAAAATGGAGTTTAGTGCTCAGATTTGATCATATCATCCTACATTTACAATTGCCCAGTGTGAAGATTCAGTTTGGATTCACACCTGAAATCCAGACAACCTTGTATTAAAGCACTATTTGGTGTCAGCTAAGGCTATGGGAATTAAGACATCAGTTTGTGTTTGTATCGTATTAACTAATGTAGATGAGTAATTTAAAATCTTACCAATGCAGTGACTCACCTAAGTGTAGCTGTGTGCTACACACAGGTGTGTTACTACATTTCCTGCATCAGCACAAAAGATGTTATCTCATAAGACACTCATAAGGTGAGCAAGAGACATTTTGGAGTATACTTATCTTCCCCTGCACACTTATCCCCAAATCCCACCTACTTCCTGGTCTCAGGTGTGCTTCTTGTAGCCTTAGTTCTGGAAGTGAATGTGTAGTAATATCCTGTTAATTCTGTGGGATCTTCAGTGACTCTTGTTCAATTTTAAATTTAAAAATTAAGTCTACTTACAGACTTTTGCACATGTTAACCAAAAAAAATTATCAAACTTTTCTTAAGGAAGCAGGTTAAAATGCTTGGCTCTAATGGTGAGATCTCTTTGAGTTCTGAATAGTCGTTGTCATACCTATGTGGATCTTGCTAGACTGAGAAGTGCTGCTTTAGTAACCATCGAATTGATAGTAGCCATGGAGTCAATAAATAAATAGCAGTTTGAACTTGCTTCTGCCTCTGTTGGAGCAAAATGCAACTTAAAACATCCATATTTGGCAACTGGACAAGTCAGTATTCAGTACTGAGGCAAGCAAGATAAGAATTGTTTTCACATTTGTAGAGGAGTGTTTTGGGATGAGGAATAGCATATGATTTTTGAACTTGATAGAAAAAAATCTTCAAGACCCTCTACTTTAGTACTTACGTCACCTTATCTTTATGGGTGAATAGAATATGCTAAACTTCAGAAGTATTTTGAATGGCAAAACACATTTCTGGTAAAGGAGAAGAGTTTTACTGCTTAAGGAAGGCAGAAGTGTTTTTTGTGTAATATCTTAGTATTTAAACAGCAAAGCAGTATGCATACCACTAGTAACTACTTTGAAATGGTGTTATTTGTGTCCTTCACTTTAATCAATAAAAAGAAATAAGTGAAAGCCAACACATGTCTGTTAACTTAGGTAGACTTGAGTTTTCAGGGAAGGGTTGATGTTACAGGAAAAGATTAGGTTATAGCAAAATTACTTCTTCCTTTCCTTTTTGTTGGCCATATTTTACATCAACATACACTAAAATCTTGCTGTCTCTCCTTTGTTTATTTGATTTTTTTTTTTCCTTCAGATTGTTCAGTTTGGTATGAATGAAAAAGTGGGGCAGATTTCCTTTGATCTCCCTCGTCAAGGAGACATGGTCTTAGAGAAACCTTACAGCGAGGCAACTGCCAGGTTGATAGACGAAGAGGTGCGGTCGCTAATTAACATTGCCTATGAAAGGACATTAAAACTTCTGACTGAGAAGAAAGCAGAAGTGGAGAAGGTGAGCATTACAGTATTTTTAGCCACTGAGTTCCAGATGGTAAGCCAAAATCTGAATTGAACGGAATTAGATTTAAAATAGTGACTATATAAGTATATGAGGAGGTTTGCTCAAAACCCACTTGATGTAATCTTGAGAATGTGTCACAAGACTTAAGTAAATACAAACTTCATTTGTGTTGGAACACCTCTGAGCATATCACAAGCATGATTTAGCATCCCTCCTTGCTTATGTGGTCAATATTCAGTTGGAAAGTTGGAGGGAAGAGTCTGCCTACTAACGTAGGGTTTAGTAGATGTAATAGACAAATAAAAAACTTAAAAACCCAAAGACGATAATACCAGGACCCCAATCTTTTGGGCTAAAAGAAGCCC
Organism: Corvus kubaryi; assembly: GCF_017639235.1. Classification (NCBI taxonomy): domain Eukaryota; kingdom Metazoa; phylum Chordata; class Aves; order Passeriformes; family Corvidae; genus Corvus; species Corvus kubaryi. The sequence continues at coordinate 8,524,084 of NW_024580666.1, read as the reverse complement.
TTGTAAGCAGGGACGTTCATATGACTTCTTTTTTCTGAGTTCCTTTTGAATGTTAATAAAAATATCTTTGGCTTCTTCTGTTCCTGTCCCTTGGCTGCTTGTGAGCTGCCTCACTGCAGCCGATATGTGCAGCTTGTGCATATTCTCTTTCTTCATGCCACAAAACCTGATACAGCAAAAGGATAATTTTCTAGAATAGGCATCCAGTAGGCTTACTGACAAGCCATAAATCCTGTTGTAGCAGGTCAGCATCCTGAAAGAGATCACTGAATGTGGTTCGTGCTGAACAATGAGCTCACTGACCCAAGGCTGCAAACTACCCTGGTACAGTATTCACACATTGGTATTTTATGGTGCTCTTTCGCTTGTAACACAACAGCAGCCTGACTGAGCCATCCCCATTGGAACACTTGTTTTCATCTGTAGCTTAATGTCTTGCATCAGGAGCTTTTTGGCAGAAGTGGAAAGCTGCTGCTCTTAAGCAACAATAAAAGCAGTAGTGACCCACAGTGAGGGCACTTTGCTTAATCTTAAAAGCAGGATTAAAAATAAGATTGTATTTGTTCTCCCTAAGTGCTCAAGGGGGAGAAGACTCTTGTATCTGGTGAACTCTGAACAACCTGTTTTTTCTATCAAAGTTAATCAATGCCAAGTTAACTGCCTTAACAAACTCTTCTAAACAGGACAGCCATCTTAGGTATTTTATATGTGTGACATAACTTGCTGTGCTATTCCAGGTTGCCCTGCGACTACTGGAGAAGGAAGTGCTTGACAAAAGTGACATGCTAGACTTGCTTGGCCCAAGACCATTTGCAGAAAAGTCTACTTATGAAGAATTTGTGGAAGGTACAGGAAGTTTGGATGAGGATACTTCACTACCAGAAGGCCTTAAAGACTGGAACAAAGAGCGTGAAAAAGAAAAAGAGGAGACAACAGATGAACAGGTCGCTAGGCAGATCAGAGGAGGGATGCCATTTTAACTGTGAAGTGTGTGCCCCCGTTGACTTGAGCTCTGGAAGAGAAACAAACTCACCTAGTTTGTACTTCAAAACGAAAAATATTTATTCAGCCAAACTGTATTAGGGATGGGTGGAGGAGTGATCTCTTGGGATGAGATAAGGATGTTTTGCTTCCGATGTACATGTGTGAGATCCTCAGTTCACTGGTAAAAGGTGGTCATCTTTCGTTTGTCAGCTGGAGAAGCATACATGGGATTTGAGCTGCAGTGGAACGCCAGAACCGAGCCTCTCAAGCTTTGAAACAGTTCAGATTCATGCACAAACTTTGTGGCACTGGTCTTTTTTTTTTTTTTTTTTTTTCTCCAATCGTCTGTAAGCTTACAAAAATCAAAGGGTTTTTTGATTATTTATCTAAACTATACCTGTATGTGACCTGTTTCCAAAAAGAAAAAGAATCATACAAAATACTTAGTCAAATGTGAAAGTCTGGTTGTACAAAGTACTAGCTTTGCAAAACTATCAGCTCTTTCATCTGACCCTTTCCCCTTCACATCATTTTGATTTTAGAGTTTGTCTACAGAGAACTGCCATGTATGTTGACAGTGAAACTGGACACTTGCTTAAATATATTAAAATGTACTCATGGTTCAGTGTCTTAAATTAAGTCTGAAACTGTTTGGCTCCTGCAGTTTTACCAGTCAGTTTTTTACAGAGTTCTGTAAAATATTGAACATATGAATGTGTTGTGTAAATACAGTTTGAGTCAATAAAAACAGTACTTTTCTGAACAAAGCTTACCCTTTTTTTGCTGGTTTCTTGGTGTAGAATTCAGAACAATACAAACCTCTGTTAAAATAGAGTTAACAAGGTTGTGCTCACAAATACCAAAAGCAGCAACCAAAACCAAAGGTGATAAATCAGATTGTCAGAATTGCATACTGGTTTTCTGAACCTAAAACAATGGGGTTTTTCCCCTGCTTAGTTGAATACAGTTGTCTTAGTAATCTGCTTCTGGTTGTCTGCTGAATGCTAAGGATTCATTCGTTGGAGAATTCAGCTGTTCGAAAATTAATGGCCCGTCTGCCCATCCCAGCAGAAGACAGGGAAGCATGGTTGGAGGGTGGAGTGTTGGTTAAGTGGGGAAGGAAAATGAACCAATCTTCTCTGCTGGACCAAAAATCCTTAAAGGGTGATGAGTCAGAGGGCAGGTTAAGAGGATAACTAGTGATTGATTCCATCTGTATGTTGCAAAACACTGGAAAGCGAAAGCAGTAAGCTAACAAAGGAGAAAGTTTGTCTGAAAGTTTAGACCCTTGGTTCTAAAGTTGAGTTAAATTATTTATGGAAATTATTCTTTTGGATTTTCTTTTTCTTCATGATAGAACTTGTTTCTGTGATGTTACCTGGCTTTACAGTGAAGAGGCATGAGAGAAACAGAGCAAATACATCTATTTGGGGCATATTTACTGGGCATTTTTAGTTGTTAAACACTTCTATTATTTTGTTGAAGAATGATAAACAGGAAAGCAGCCTGAAAAAACAACTTCATTTCCTTAATTATTGGAGTCAAAGTTTAGAATGACTTATTGCAATGGTAAAATTCTATAAAACTCAGGTCTCGCACACATGATAAAAAGTGACTGATTTCTGTGCTTATGCTCTAGGGTTGTATTTTACATGTACTCTGCATTAATGCATTTGTTCTTTTCTCACCCCCCAGTTTAGCGGAACTCTTCTTGTCTGGGGTATTCAGTTTGTAGCCAGTGCTGAGGACTAGCTTGTGCTTATACAGTAAAGGTCAGAGTTCTGCATTTCTTCATTCCTTGCTAAATCAAACCAACAGAAAACTCAGCAATCAACCACCCAGCCCCCAAAACCCTTAACCTGACTCTTCACAGTGGCACTACCAGACTCTTAAAGAATCATCTCCAGGAGATGATTTCTCCCTGTTTGTGTCTACTTATAAATTCCACTCTTGTTTCATTGCAGCATGCAATTAATAGGTGTATGATAATGGCCTTACCTCTTCTTTAGCTTTGTTTTAGAGCATTGACTTGTTTGCTTAGCCTTACATCAATAGGTCTTAATATTTTGTGCCAAAAATGGCAGAATTTGATGGTATTGGGATTTTGGAATCAAAACAAGATATGGAAAAACAACCACAACAAAAAGCTGTTTAGGCAACCTGGTAGCCTCCTTCAACTCCCAAATTTAAGATGTTAGGCGGTTGAACATAAATCAAGAATATCAAGTTTGGTTTGTGCTGTGGCTGCCGATAATGCCAGATTAATTTTTGTTGCAAGTACATTGAGCAGTGCTGCTTCAGCTACTGGGGCTGTTGGGTTCCTTGCTCCTCCCAACACCAGGAGAAGGAGCAGGTCTAGACCCTCTTTCCCAACCTGACTCTGTTCCCAAGGGGGTGACCGCCTTTTCCTACGGGGATACAAGTGCAAGAGAAGGAATGGAGAGCAGTGATCTGAGCAGTAATCGTGGGGTGCATAGAAAGCAAGAGCCTGAGCTGGTTTGGTTAAGGTGGCATGTGCAAGGACTCTCCTGCCTGTGAGCTGAGGGCCTGCCCGATTCCTTGCTGCCTTTGACCAGCGTGACCATGCAAAGGAGCTGGCCTATTGGGTTAGATTCCTGTCCTGATGCCACATCGTCTTCCCAGGCAACAGCTCGCCCACTCCCAGTTTGCAAGTGGTGTCAGTGGTGTAGCTTGCCATTTTTTTTCTTCTCAACCTAGCATTGACACAGGTGTTTGTGTCTGGGCAGTCCTGCAAGCTGCACTGCTAAGCCTCCTGGGGTCTGGCTTGTCCTGGCAGCCTGCTGCTCGGTATTGCTCTGTGGCCAGGTGCAAAGCAGTTAAAAAAAAAGATGGTGGGCCAGGCACAGAAATAAAAGGTGCCACAGACTAGACTGAAAAACCAGAGGGGAAATGAAAAACACGGAGGTGAGGAATTTGAGAAGAAGAGGAACAAATCCAGGTGGGACTCAAAATGGAGACTGCAAAATAAGAGAGAAGCTTCCAAGAAAAAGGCAGAAAGTTATTTGAAAGGAAGTGCAACTGAAGGAATTGCTCACTAAACCTGCTACTAAAACAATTTTCAGTTATATCTCCGGAAAGGAAGATGATTAGAGTTGATTGACTGAAGAGGAACAGGAAGTGTTTGTGCTTCCCAGGACTCTGTTACTGCTTATGCACAAGCTGGTCCTCTGATGATCCTCCTACTACAGGTTCCTGGGTTCATTATGGTGGGAGGGCTTTTTCCCCCAGGATCAGATGGAAGAGCTGTCTCTTTTTTCTAAAGAGGGCATTAGTTTGCCTTTTCCACCTCCACACATTCTAGAAATTCACATCAAACAGTTGCAAGTAAACACATGTGAAAGAATGGGTGAGTCAAAGCAGGATCATTGTGAGGTCTGGATTCCACAGCTTCATAGTCTGCATTCTGCATTTTGAGTCAAGTGTATGAAATGCAATAAGGAACAGGCTGGTTCACCAAGTGAATAACTCAATTATTTAGCAATGCCAAGATTTCTGGCATTTTTGAAGTATAAACATGGGTTTGGGGTTTTTTTTTCACAGTAATACCAGAATTTATTACTTGGACCTAGTTATGAAATCTGTATTACAACAAAATGCAGTTTCACACACTGTAAGATGGTTAATTCTGTTTCATTCAGCAGAAACTATGCTAGTGCTTTAATTGAAAAGCCTGTGCCACAGCTGTGTGATGGCAGGCTCTGAGCCTGTAAGGCATTCTCTTCCCTTTCAAAGCAAATAGTCAACCGTTTACAAAGAATCAACTAAACTTTGGAGGTTAATGGCTTTATTCCCAATGGATTTTGCTTTGTATTGTACTGCATGGTAATTTCTCTCTAATACATAGTGTGTTATAACTTTATCTCATGCTGTGATTAATACATAGCCATAAGTCATATCTATAAAATGTGTATTTAAAGGTGTTCTATGGCTGTTCGTAAATCCTTTAGGCATCACTAGACATTGCAAAGAACGTGTTCCCAGTGAATTTGCTGACTCCTCTATGATCCTACTAAGGACAAATCAGCCAGGCCCTCCCAAGCTCTGCCTCTGTGCCAACGCCAGTCTGCTTGGCATGTTCCAGGAACTGTCTCAACCTCTGAAGCACCTTCTGTGAAAACTAGATTTTGTGATTAAAGCTAGTTAGTTCCATTTCTGTGTAGAACAGAATTGGGCAGACAGCTTCAGGTTATATGATTAACAGTTGCCTGGTTCATATACTTCCTCAAGTACTGTCTCGGTCCCTGAATCCCAAACTAGGAAAGCATCATCTTGTCAGGAACAGCAGACCTTTGGAAATTTCACTATGTTTGTAAAGTGCCTTTTTAAGTATTGAGCAATACTTTTGCTTGGAAAATGTTTCTGAAAGCAAGAAGAAAAAGCAAGAGTTCTTGAAACATTTAAAGTTTGGCTTTCCAGAGGTTTTCTCCTTTGTTTGCTTGCTTTGTTGCCTAGAAACTGGCCTAAATAAGAGACTCCAAGTAGGCAGTGTTCTCTGGTCGAGGCTCTCTAATGGAGAAGGGCTGTTTAATTGATATGAGCAGAAACATAAAGCATGCAAATGCCCAGAAGTCACTTTGTCAGCTGGCTTAGGCAGGGACCTTTCTGGCTTGGCTTTAGTGTGGGCAGATAAACCTGTTGTTCGTCTTTCATTTTGCCATCTGTTTTGAATATTGTGGATAACTGCTCTTGTACTTTAACCTTTACCTGTCCAGTTGTTTTAACCTATCTTGGTAGCAATAGATGCACAGCATCTACAGGCGTGGTGAACTTGCAAACCCAGGTCGTGAGATCTGCTGGCACACAGCCTATGTCCCCTCTCCCACCATGATATGTGGAATACCTGGATTTCAGCTACATGGGCTGGGTGAAAGAGAGTCAGGAATAGCATCTGCAGCTGGTGATAGCCAGGAAGACAGGACCAGCAAGATATTGGGGTGCCACTTTAAACCCCAGGGATTCATGAAGAACACATCACAAATGGAGGGATTTCATACGTATCATCTGTGATTATTCAGCAGCAACAAGTGATGAAGTCACATAACACAAATCCAGCCTCTAGCCTGCAGCTCACTGGATATTTATGCAGCATTGACTGCCCAGAACGCTTCTGCTTGACAGGATGCTATTCAATTTTATTTTATTTTTAGAGGACTGGAATCAAATATCACTGTTAACAGTTACTGTACAGAATATCTAAAAACTTTTTATTATGAATAAATTTTGTTTCTGGCAGTTCAGTATTGTACATTTGGTACAGAATGAATACTCCAAGCTCACAAGATTTTCTCACTCATAATTGGATGAAAATAGTGCAGCTCTAATTTGTAGATTTTCATGCCTATTTTACATCTTCTCTTCTACAGCTTTAAGGATGACAACCCTAAGGAAAAAAGATTCCAAACTAGCAATCTGCATGTTCAGACTCTTAGGCCAAAGTCTTAACTGAATGCCCTACATTTGTCTCATGAATAGGTTTCCAGAAATGCTGAATGTTCTCAGTGATCCAAATGGACTCCAAAGAGCACTTCTAACATCTGAAATTCTTTTTTTTTTTTTTTTTTTAAATGTAAGTATGTATTTACAAGCCTAATTATCAGAAATCCAGATCTGAGAATTTGGCCTGGAAAAATCATGCACCTAATTTTTTTATTCATTGATCTCTTCTTCATCATCTTCAAATGCTTCCTCTCCATCATTTGCTGTTGCTTCCTGGTATTGCTGATACTCTGAAACCAGGTCATTCATGTTGCTTTCTGCTTCTGTAAATTCCATTTCATCCATTCCCTCTCCTGTGAACCAGTGGAGGAAGGCCTTTCTCCTGAACATGGCAGAAAACTGCTCCGAGATCCTTTTGAAGAGCTCTTGGATGGCAGTGCTGTTGCCAATGAAGGTGGAGGCCATCTTGAGGCCACGGGGAGGTATGTCACACACTGCCACCTTGACATTGTTCGGGATCCACTCCACGAAGTAGCTGCTGTTCTTGTTCTGGATGGCCAACATCTGCTCGTCAACCTCCTTCATGGACATGGGGCCGCGGAAGACGGTGGCCACTGTCAAGTACCGGCCGTGCCTTGGGTCACAGGCTGCCATCATGTTTTTGGCATCGAACATCTGCTGGGTGAGCTCTGGAACGGTGAGTGCTCGGTATTGTTGGCTGCCTCGCGCCGTCAAAGGAGCAAAGCCTGGCATGAAAAAGTGAAGGCGCGGGAAGGGGACCATATTTACTGCCAGCTTCCGGAGGTCAGCATTGAGCTGGCCTGGAAAACGCAGGGATGTGGTTACCCCACTCATGGTGGCGGAGACCAAGTGGTTTAAATCACCGTATGTGGGAGTGGTGAGCTTCAGGGTGCGGAAGCAAATGTCATACAGAGCTTCATTGTCAATGCAGTAGGTTTCATCCGTGTTTTCAACCAGCTGGTGGACCGAAAGCGTAGCGTTATAAGGCTCCACCACTGTGTCAGAAACCTTAGGAGAAGGCATGACACTAAAGGTATTCATTATCCTGTCTGGATATTCCTCTCGTATCTTGCTGATGAGCAGGGTTCCCATGCCAGACCCTGTCCCTCCTCCCAGGGAGTGAGTGAGCTGAAATCCTTGCAAGCAATCGCAGTGTTCACTCTCTTTTCTTACTACGTCAAGGACAGAGTCAACCAACTCTGCCCCTTCTGTATAGTGTCCTTTAGCCCAGTTGTTTCCTGCACCAGTTTGTCCTAAAATAAGATACAACAGGGAAAGAAAACATACAAAATTATTGGCAAGGTTTGATATCAGCACGCTAAATGGACTCACATCTGTAACAAAAGCTGCTATAAATCTGTCAGGTAGATAACTGTGCTCTTCAGTTTTGCCTACAAATATTTCTGGAAGTATCAACAAACTTTTTATATAGTCTCCGGCAGTTTTCATTAATGCCTTTGGGTGGTTTTTTTTTTTTTTCCTTTGTTGTCATTTTACCTTCCATAAATGCAAAGATGGCGTTAACTCCTTGTTTTGAAAACTTTCACACTCCCAATCCTGATGATTCTGTAAGCACAAGATGACTGTTTAATACTTAAATACTTTCTGTCTGTAAGGTCCATGATGCATGCAAAGCTAAATCCCCGATACATATCTCAATGAAAATGAGAGGTTCTTGGTCTGTTCTTGTGAGTCACAGAGAAAACATAGTCATTCAAGAAAAACCTGGGCTGCAGAATCCTATTTAACTTGTCATGTCAGGAACTACAGCTTTTTAAATTTGCGGTTACCTAGCCTGAATGAAAACAGTGATCAACAGAAACTTCAGGGACATTTTTTCAAAAGTTTGGAAGTCAAGTGCCTTTTATGTTTTACTGATTTCCTTACAAACTCACTATTCTTCAGGATATGCAAAATGACTTGCAAAATTGGATTACTGATATTTCGGAGAAGTGATGAGCCCTTTCTTTTCTCCCTAAGGCTTCCATTTTTGTTTTATGTGCCACTCAGTTTATTAAGATAAACAGTGTGGATCATTTGCTATGTCACTCTTTTGTTATTGCTTAGATAACAAGGAGGATTAAATTGGGGAATCAGTTTTTCAGTAGTCCTGTTCCTCACAGTGACTGCTATACACATACATTGTACCACTGAACTCACTTAGGGTACTCCTGTGAGTGGTATTCAGACAGAGCAATAGTTTCAGAATTAAGTATAGAGCTGGCACATTCTGTGTTGTTCCCCAAGACCTTTCCCTCCCTTCCTATTACCATGTCTGATTTCAATTCCCAGGGCACTGTGTTGGTGCCAAACATATGAACCAGGGAAACGGCTGGCTGGGACACTTTTGAAATACTATACACTTTTTTTTTCCACTGCATAAATGCTCCGTTTCCTCATGGTGTATTTGGTTAGTTAATGCATTGTTCTGTATGTTGCTATATTTTTCTCTCTTTGAGCCTAGGGAGCTCAGCACTTCCTGTCCAGCTGGGCAAAGCAAAAAGTCATATCCTACCAGCATTAAATATGTCTGTAAGCACCTGCAGTCTGCTTGAGCAGATCCCCTACCACGGATAGGGAAGCACTTCAGGCTGCACACAAAAAAGCAGACATGACTCCAAAATGCAGAAGGCATTTATCTCCTAGTGGACATAAATTCTGATTTTAGGACAACTACCAGCTACTCCTGTGGCAACACTACACTTCTTCCACTAGTCAGCCATGTGTTAGGGTCTCCAGTGTTTTCATTGGAGGTTTCCTGCTTCTACACCCAGTTACCTTATACTTCCAGAACCACTGGCTCTACAGCACTGTAAGACTACTACAACACAGAACCTGTACAAGCCCTGGAAGCTCTAGACTTCTTACCCCATGACAATACTGTGCAGTCTGGAGGTGCTGTGGCTCTGACAAGGCTGCCACAAACCTGGAAATCATGATCATGATCCTGTGAAACTCTACCAGATGCCCTCCACTTATCAGGTACCTACCTGACCTCTGAAAACCTAAGGCGAAGACATAAAAACGATCAAATTTCACCAGGACTAAACTCTCTTGGTGGAAAATGAGCCTGTGCCCACAAAACTCAGGACCTGGCAAATCTTTTGCCAATCCTGGAAGCCCATCCCCAGCATTCTGCATCTGTCATTTGCTGGGATCTAAAGAAGCCTACACGAAGCAATCCCACCACTTATCTGCACTCCTGGCACCTCCAGATCCTTCTGTCACTATTTCTGTCTCCAACACACTGTAGGGTTATCACACATGTTCAGGTTGAACTGTGCATGCAGAGAAGCCATTTGTCTAACAGTGATTATTTTTTAATCCCTAAAATGGCACTTGTTTCCTACAGTCTTCTTTCACTCCCCTACTCTCTTCACTGCTCAATATAAGATAAACCTGGTAAAAGAGATCAGTAGCTTGCACATTAACACTTAGAAGCCTGGTGTGAACAGCCCTGCTCCAGAACTTGCCTTTGATTGCCAGACAGCTATTTTGTGGTAGCCCCCATCAGTTCATATTAATTAAATTGGAGTGGTATCTCTGTAGCAAATCTAGCAAGGATGTACACAAGAAAAGAATGACAAATGCAAAAATGTGCAAATGAAAACTGGTTAACAGGAGGAGACACATCAGAGTTCAGAGCAGCTCCTGGTGGGCAATTCTGTGCTGCCAGAAGGCCAGGAGGCCTGCTGCTCTCATTTAGCAAGATCATTCCACCTGCAGTTCTTCACCTTTTAAATCACTACCTTGTCAATACACACGTCAAAGTATGAGGATTGTTTTGTGTCCATCTCAGATCTCTTACTAGCTTGATATAAAATTCCTGTATCTGGAGTGTGTGACCCTGTATTCAATACACCTGCATCAAATCCTGATTGATGGCCTGTGGTTACTTGCTGTGGAGACATGGGCACATGCAGGTTTATACAAACAGAGGTGGAAAACATCCTCATCAGAATGAGCCCACACAGCCTGGGGTACAGCAAGTGTGGGACTGCCAGCTTCTGCCACAAAATCCTTTGCGGGCCCAGGCCAGATTTTTAAAAGAGAAAACAAAATGCTTTGTTGGCTTTTGACACAGAAGATCATTACTTCAGCGCTCAGCCATTCTACATTATTCAGCAGGTTGGGAGGACAGTGCCTGATGCTGGCAGGGGCCTCTGTCAGATACAAGTTGATCACATGCTGTTGGTTCATTGTTATCTTGACAGGAAGGGACTATAGCAAACTGGACTATTGTTGAAGACATTCTGAATTGATTTTGCTCTGGTTTTACTGGTGGTGTGCCAAACTGTAAAGCTCCAGCTCAGGTATTTCCATAGGTCAGGTGAATTCACATTCAGAGGGCCTGTGTGGTTCATGCAGGTGAAAGGGAATGAAAGGAAAAAACCTGAATACAGAAACAGACTTCATAAAGCTGCCTATGTCCACAGCTTTTCTCCCTAGGCTTACTTCTACTTGTAACTTACAGCTCCTTTGGGAGAGACCCTTAGCATCATTGCCAGGGAGTTTACAGGAGAACAACATGGATAGCATAAAAGTTTTAAGTCAAAGAGTTAAAGAGTTCTGTATGGCTTTTTGACTCTGACTCCAACCCCAACAACCCAGACTTACGTTTGTTTTATACCACCCAAATAATGTTTATCTTTCCTCTGGCTGTCCCTGGCATTGTTCCTTCCTTATGTTAACACAACATACCAAACTAAGTTCCAGCCTAAGCTTGCCTTGTCAGGAGGAAATGTGTTTGTGGCTAGTGCAGACTTGGAAAGCAAAAGGACATGAAAGTTCTCATGGTAGCTTTCATTCAGACTTCCTGTTTCAGCAAGTGGCTCACTTAACTTCCACATGCTGTTTCTCCTTTAGAGCAAAGGGACTGATAATGCTTCTGTACTTCATAAGGATGCTCTGAAAGGGTAATGTGCATTTTTAAGCTTAGATGGAAAGTACTAAAGAAGTCCAAAGTAAAGCAGCAAAAGCGAAAACAACCCTCTGCAACAACACTGCAAAACCAGAATGTCTCCACACACTCTCAGACTGCTCCTCATTATGCTAGAAAATAACCCAGTAACTGTCTACATATGTGTTTTCCATATTACAGCTGATCTTCTTTCACTGCTACTATACTGCAAGGATCTGCTGAAAAAGTTTAATTACACAGCCTAAAAACAATTTAGTGCTCAAGCATTTAATGTGAATTCAAGTGAGGAGTAGCCTGGTTGGTTTGTGGTTGAGGCTGCCCCCCCCCCCCCCACTCCATTTTCTGCAGAATTTCCGTGCATTTTGTTGTGAAGAACTGGCCTCAGGATTTCTCTGGAGTTCATTTATGTGGAAAGCAAATATATTTTATCTGAATACCGTAGGAAACTTTCAGCAGTTTGCTGCTAACTGAAGGAATGGTCAACAGAGGAATGACTTTTTCAGTTAATGGGATCTTTTGGCTGGCTTACAGATACTTATAATTCCGTTGTTACGTATTAGGATTTCTCAGTAGGATCACTTCAGAACAGGAAGACTGAATGCTTTTTGACCATTCACGTGGTAATCAAACAGCTGTTGAAGAGCCTTGTTTTTTAAAAGGAAACATCCACATACCAAAGATGAAATTATCGGGCCGAAAGAGCTGACCAAAAAGACCAGACCGCACACTATCCATGGTTCCCGGCTCCAAGTCCAGTAAGACTGCTCTTGGTACAAATTTGTGGGCTACAATAAAAAGGAAGCATGCCCTTAATGTCCAGAAATAAGTCAACAGAGTTATAGCTTTTAACACACAAATATATCTCATATTGTTAGTCTAATATATTGTTCATACATATATAAGTACTTCCTATGCAGAAAATCATGGTGGTGAAAAACCCAGCTCCATAGGAGCAAATCAATTCAGCTTGAAAAACAGACCTGACATAATTTGGGTTCTACAGATATACATTTTGTAAGCTCTTTATTAGCAATAGATGTGAGGGAATTTCTGATTTAAAAAAATGGTTCACTTGTTCTTTATAAGAAAGTAGGTAATCTTTTCTGTGCATATCAGGGTGAGTGAAGTGCTTATGTTCAAATGATCCTAATACATCTCACAAGCTTTTATGCTTGAGGATTCTCCTCCACTGAAACAGCTACTTGGTGTACATGGTAAACAGCAGTAGTCAGCACATCTACCACAAAGCACAAAATAAACAACCTGTGTCAAGTTGAATTTGTCCAAGGAAACTCAGGTAAATAATATGAATTAACCCCAGCTGGACAAAAGATGAAACATTCATACTTGCAGGTTCATGTCAACAGACTGAAGGACTCCAGATCCCCATTTTGCACTGCTAACACCTTTCAACAGCAGATGGACTCAGAGGACTTGGATGATTTTTGGCATCTTAGTCATGAATCCCTGCTCAGCTCTCTGTTACCTGTGGCCTAACACTCTCATTCATGAGAATGAAAGACAGAGTACTACAGATGCGGGCTCAAACAACCAACAGGTTAATTTGGAGTAATTGAACGGATGCATCTGGTGAAGTAATCACACATTAGAAGAGCAAACGCGTACTGTAATGCTAAATAGTAAACAAACCTCCACCTCCAGACCCTAAGGATAGCCCCTTGCACCACGTCTCTGTGCCTGGGGAGATAGCACCCAGCCATCTTAGTACTTTGGAAGAAAGTAGATAATATTTTCTGTTGCGCCGGGCACAGCTGAGGGGCTGGTGGCATGTGAGGAGTGCGGCCAGATGTGCAATATGGCTTTATGAGCCCGTCGTCTTCTGATTCCTGTGCCCCTTCCCACGGACTCCCCTGTCCCGAACCCCTCCCGGTCCCACACTTACAAGATGATTCATTATAGTAGACATTGATCCTTTCCAGCTGCAGCGCTGAGTCACCGACATAGCCTCCGGCTGGGTCAATGCCATGCTCATCACTTATCACTTCCCAAAACTAAGGGAGGAAAAGCGAGAAGTGGGTTGGGAACTTCGCTGCGGAGCCCCGGGGGCCCTGCCCAGCGCCCGGGCCGGGGGCGGCGGCGGTGCCGCGGCAGCTGCCGGATTCCTGGCGTGCCCGCCGCCCCTCCCTGCCCGCGCGGCAGCGGGAGCCGGGCGGGCACCGGGATTCAAACCCAACGGACGAGCGGCGCCCGCGCGGCTCCGCGCCCGGACGGGCCGCGGCGGCTTCGCGTCCGCAGGGGCCGCGCAGCCTCTGCCGCCCTCCCCCGCTCCTCAACCGCAGCCTGGCGGCTCAAACATGGTTTTAGAAATAATTTTTAAAAACCTGTCCCGTTTGGTTTCGGTACTTCCCAAGGCCTTTTATGGTCACGGGGAGCGCAGCGATGCGCGATGTCCCGGGCGCGCCCGGCGCCGCTCGGCAGCGGCTCCGCGGGGCACGGGCGGCCGCGGCGGCGAGCGGCTGGCACAGCCCGGCCCCGGGGGTCCAGCAGCCCCGGGGGGGGGGGGGGGGGGCCAACAACCCCGGGAACCACCGGGCGCGTCCCCTGGGCGCTCAGAGGCTCCGCAAGCGGCGGGTCCCCTCCAGGCTCACCTTAGTCCCGATCTGGTTTCCACACTGTCCCGCCTGGATGTGCACGATCTCCCTCATGGCTGCGCCCCCGCTCGCCCCGCCGTGCGCCCGCTGTCCCGCCGCCCAGCCCGGCTGTGCGCGGTGCCGTCCCACCGGGCGGTGCTTTATGGGCTCCCGCGCCCCCCCGCCGCTAGCCCAGCGGCCGCCCCCGCCCGGCACCGCCCTCGGGACAGGGGGCGACGCCGCCCGTTGTGCGACACCAGCCCTCGCATTGTCCCCGGCGGCAGTGGGGGTCCCTGTGGGGTCCTCCTGCCCCAGCGGCAGCTCCCGTCCGTGATCTGCTGCTCACCCCGAACCCAGCTCAGCCGACGTGGCTCCGGCATCTTCACCCCCGGGAGCCCTCGCCGTGTGGTGGCCGGACATCGCCGCCTGCTCCGTCTCCCGTTCCGTGTCCCGCTGCCCTGACGGGCGCGCAGATCGCAGCCTTCGCTGCAGAATTCTTCTTAAGTAGAATTTCTCCACAGAAAGGGTAATGAGGCATTGGAACAGGCTGCCCAGGGAGGCAGTGGAGTCCCTGGAGGTGTTTAAGGAAAGACTGGATGTGGCCATGGTCTAAGTGACATGGTAGTGTTTAGTCATGGGTTGGATTCGGTTGTCTCAGAGGTCTTTTCCCACCTAACTGATCCTGTGGTTCTGTGATTCTGTAAAGGGGCATCATCCAAAGAAATGGGTAGCCCTTCTCTGTTCCTTGCAAAGGGCCATCCTCCTCACACGGCTCTTTCCTGATGTTTTTTTTGTTTTGTTTTGTTTTTGCCAGTAAGAAAAGCTTCTGCCTGAAAATTGTAAGCAATGATGGCAAGCAGTCTCTGTGGAGCAACTTTCCTGGAGCTCATGTTGCCACAATACAGAGCTGCCCTGGGATATGCATGATTTGAAGTGTCTTGATTTTTAATGAAAAAGGAGATTTTCTTTCCCCCCCAGAGAGGAAGCCACTTCCCACAGCTGCTGAATCTGCTTTATGATCCCTTTGGGTAACTGCTGCACAGTTTCCCAAGTAGAGGATGCCTGCTGTCATGCCAGCATGGCTCTTCCATGGGATGCCATTGTCTATATAGCCTATTCCAGTATTTAGCCCTGGTGGAGACATTCATCTGTCCATGCACATCTGTGCTGTCTGACCCAGTCTCTGCTGTTATGCAAGAGCAGCCCTGAAGCCAGAGTTGCAGAACCTCCTTATCCACTTGTTGAAAGGTGGCCCAGCTGGGGCTCTTCTGGAGAACAATCTTTAGGTGCTCTCTACAGCTTGAACACGGTCAAGGTAGCCCCCACCAATCAATACACAACATCCAAATAACCCAAAATCTGTATATTGGGAGGCCACTTGCTGCCTGTCTGCCCTTATGTTGCTGGGATGTGACCAGTGTCGGGTAGACAGCTCTCAGCTCCAACCTTACCTTTCCATAAATGCTTTTCAGCAGGGCTAGCAGCATCTTGCAAATGGCCTCTGAGTAGCCCACATGCATTATGTTAGGCTGAGTCAAATGTCTTTCTGACATCAGGGAAGCAGCTGGAGGATCAGGATCAGCATGTTGGCCTTGCAAGCAGCCATTAGTGAAGGACTGGATACTATGTGCCTTTCTCTCTGCTGAGGGACTCAAGAGTCCTTCTCTGCGTGATCTACATTTTTGGAAGAGATCCATGAACAAGTCATTACTCAGCAGCCTGATTAGTGAGGTTGTCTTGGACATTGCCTGAATCTATATGTCCTTGACTATGCCTTCCAGGCCTGGCTTTCCCCACGCTTTGCAAATCCTCCCATTTACTGTTCATACTTGCCCTCCACTCGCCTGTTGCTGGTATGCCAGTTTTTAAAATGCAGTAGGTTCCCAGATCCAGGTAGTGGTAAGGCTGGGTGTGTGTTCCCAATAGGCTCACACACATACAGATACACACATGGCTGGCCACGCTGACTGACCCAGGCAGAAAACACAGCACTCACACAAACACAAACAGTACTTACGGCCCCATGCTGTTCCCCTCTCTGGCTGATGAGGACAGAAGCCCATTAATGGAAAATAAGTATGTATTTGTGTACATCTACACAGTACGGATCCTTCTATAGCTGGTCTGAGACACTAATCTTATTTTGTTGTTAACACCTGGATCCCAAACCTTTCCAGTTGCTGGCATGTGGAAATGTTATCCCAGAGGCCTACAGTTCCACTCTAGTTGCTGGTAATCCGATCTACAAGCACTCACAGGAACTATGGCTCCCTCTCTCAGTAGCTGCCTTCAGGACACTCAGCCTGTTCAGTAGCTGACTTCTGGATCCCCAGTTGCCTCACACAGACATACAAACAGGCCAACAAGTTTCCCTGGTAGCTAGTCCAGAGCTGTGGCCTCACCAGTAGCTGACCTCACCACAGCCTCCTCAGCAGGTGATTTAGAACCCCTTGTCTCTCCAGTAGCCAACTCAGAGACCCTCTGGTCTCTGCACTATCATTCCTGGACTCATGGCTACTCCAAAACTTGACTCCCACCTACCCTGGCTTGCTGTTTGCTAGTGACCACACATGGGCATACAGCTTTACATAATGTGTGTGCTCTCTTCTCTCCAGTTGCTCCATCAAAGACACAGAGGCCCCTGTGACTTGTGGCTCCCACCTCTAATTGGTGGCACTCAGGCCACCATACACACACATACACACACATGTACATGGAATATAGATGCCATTCTCACCCAGAAAAATAATTAAAATACCATTTACTAAGACAAGACAGACTGAGATGATCCGCTGCAAGGCGTAACCAGACAAGCATACTGACCAACAACTTGTTTACACCCAATCAGGTCACTTTAGCCCCATACCCTTTTATTTTTCTATATCAAACCATCTTTATCCCATCCTACCCCACCTTTGATTCTGCCTCTAAACATCCCAAAAGCTGTCTTGTGCAATCCCAAAGATGTTCTTCCCCTCTATCCCCTAGTGGTTCCCAACCCCTGCAGGCAGTAACTCCTCTATACAGCAATCCATGGAGCCTCTCCCATTGATTCATGGTGATGGGTGTCACACCAGACCACAGGCTGAACCCTCAGTGAGAGGAGCCAGGTCAGAAGCTCCTTTTCTCTGGGAATGCTATTGGATTTCTCCACCTGCCTCTGTTCCTTTGTGCCCATTTCTCTTTGTTTGTGGAGATTAGCCTTGAATCACATAACCAGGCAGTAGGTCAAACCCATTTAATCACCTGAATGAAACTATATTTTGAGAATAAAAGTAAGAAGGAAAAATTGGACATAGGTAGGCAGTAATGGGGAAAAAAGAAGCAATGAGAGTGTATTATAGAACTTTTAGTCCACGTGCCTTCTGAAGAGCTCTACAGGTTGCACTGCAAATCTCTGTCATCTTGGAAAAGTTTGCCTACTGTTTGTGAGCAGCAGACGGTCAAACAACATTTAGAGGCCAAAACTTCAGCCAGTTTCCCACACAAACAAAGTAACTGAAGTACGTAGAAGGCTGTAGAGCTTTGTGCCTGATGGAGGTGAGCAACAGTTTACCCAACAAATTTGCATGTACAAATTTTATAGTTATGTAAATAACTTCTAATTTTCAGCCAGACCTGAATCAACTTGCAGCTTCTCTATGTTTTACTCCTGGTAATCTGAAAGAAGACACCTTTGTTGGTCACTGAATGTAAATGTACCTTCAAATCCTTTTCATCCATGCTTGTGTTTACTTAATAGTTCAGCTGATTTACGAGGTAGAGGTGCCATTATAACCCGTGTCCATAGAAGCCTGCATATTCTCCTTGAGCCTCCACAGACTTGGTCTGGGATTTTAAAGGCACTTAGGTGTTTCGAAATCCTCCTATATGCTTAACTGTTATGAATTACTTCTGGCCATATTTGAAAACCCCACTAAACGCCTCTTGGAAATTTAAGGCATCTAAGTGTCTTTTAAAATTTCTCTCTAGGTGCTTCATCTGACTGAGTCCATGAGATTCATTCTATAATTAGAATAATATTGAAACACGCTGTAAATTCTGTATAATGGATTCTCACTTGTTATATTTGGCTCCCTCAGATATCTCTTTCTCACATACCTGTAATATATACTGACCTCTAACCTTCATAACTCAAAGTCTTTTTTTATTTCCTATTCACTTCATAGGTTAATTTAATACTTAGAGTATGACTTTTTTTCCACCATACACAAAATAGGAGAAGAACTTTCTTAAGAGTTCCTTTGCAGATTTACTCCCTTCATTGTTGTTCCTTGTTTACTTCCTTTTGCAATTTTAACTTCACTTTTGCTGTTAAAAAAATTAATAAATATATTTAACCTGAAAATTAGTAAAATGTCACAATAGCTACAAACCACCAGCTCAAGTTTGTAAATTCATGCTTCAGGCAACCTTTTTAACAATCAGTTTACATGACTTACATTCTCAAGGTATCTTGCTCCCAAGTGTGGAAGCAAAATACTAAATACTAGAACAGGTCTACACTTGCATTTTTTAGGGAATGGCATGACCACTCGTGATAGAGGGGATATGGATTAAGGAAGATATGACTGCTAGGCCACATCTGGATTAGTCTGACATTTCTAGCTAGTAAAAACCCAAGAAAGTTTATTTCCACTGGACAACTCTTTGGTGCTCCAATGTGATGGGCTTCAATGTGATGCAGTTCTTCACTCCCATTCGTCAGAACTGACAAGGTATCAGAGAGTAGCAGCAAATTAAATACTCCCACTGATCTTGTGTGAGATCCAGCTGCCGCGAAACAGCTGCACACATTCACAGGATGGGGCCATGTGGGGTTGCAGAGCCTTCCGTGTTCTTTCTTCAGGCTTTCTCATGTTCTCATTGCTTGTGCACAGGCTGAATTGAAATGGATTCCTACAAGATGATGAATGCCACGAGGCAGGACAAAATGTGTAAAATGCCCATGCTGCAGAGTAAAAGGATTTTGCAGTAATAGCAGCTCAAGCAACAGTCATGTCCCACAAAGTCACATGGAAATTTGTATAATGCCCTGGAAAAAAACTCAGCAAAGTTCTTCCATATTTAGCTAGTCATATGATACGATTGTTAAGCTGCTTCCTGCTTTTCAGGAAACACATTTGTGTTTATATCAGGGTTGTTACTAAGACTATTTCTATTTACTGGAGTTTTTAAGGACTAGAGAGAAATTTATGCCGTAACAGAACATTCAAGATGTTAACTACTATTTTTTTTTTCCCAGAATGATAGATATGCCTCATTTTGATGTTTAAGAATATCAGCAAGGGTCTACCAGTGTTATAAAGCTTGTTAGCACTTACAT
This sequence comes from Corvus kubaryi, assembly GCF_017639235.1. Lineage (NCBI taxonomy): Eukaryota > Metazoa > Chordata > Aves > Passeriformes > Corvidae > Corvus > Corvus kubaryi. Next base: position 8,504,784 of record NW_024580666.1, on the reverse strand, counting down.
TAAATACCAGAGCAGTAAATGTAATCCACATGGTGGATTTACTCTGACAGGTTGTAAAGGCTACTAAGTCCATGGTGACCTTTAAGAGGAAGGTCCAAATATCAATCTAGTTCCTGTCTTTCCTCTTTTGCCTGAAGAGTTTCACACAAGTTAAAAAAGGGAAAAAAATCTTAAAATAATTTGGTTTTGGTTTGTTTGTTGTTTTTTGTTTTTGTTTTTGTTTTTGTTTGTGTTGGGTTTTTTTTCCTGGTTTCCTGAGAAAACCAAGCATGGGAAGTCATGCTCCTGTTCAAATGTGTACCCGTGCATCTCCACCACTACGTCTTTTTCCATCATTCTCTAGTGACAAAATCTACAAGAGTCACATGAGTTACAGAGACATTGCAGCTGCAGATGAGTCTAGAAACAGCTCAAGAACCCAAGAAAAACATTTAAAAGGGGAAGTGAGACACACACACTGAGAAGTGTACGGTCTATTAAAGCAAATACCAGACTATACATTTACCTGAGGTGTTTTGGAGCTTATATTCTGCCCAGAAAAGCCATTACCATACGGTTCTCAAACAGTTTCTTGCTTTGTCACCCCCCCTGCACATTAAACTTGTTGCTGTGGCAGCTGTGGTATTACTAATTGCCACCTATACTCAAACACAGTGCTCAGGGGTTTGTTTTAATGCTACTCATCTGGCTGCTATCTGTAGCTGTCAGTGGAGATACTGCTGATGTTTGTTTTAGCCCACAAGATGTGGTCTGAACTTTGTAATGTTAAAGCAAAGGTCACTAAGTCAAGTCAGGGCAAAATATGTTAAGGTGCAAAGTCTGAGAGACTGTGAAGCGACACTGGAGGAATTCCACCCTCTGGTCCAAAAGAGTTTCTAGCTGCGTTTTCACACACTTTTATCACTGTTTGATCAGATGGATGAAAAACTATAACTCAACCCTGAATATTCATGTGCTTGAGTACAGGTGCTTTTGCACTTTCTGGCACTTAATGTCTTTTGATTTGTAACATATTTTCTGTCCTTTAGAAATTAATATTTTCTTTCAGCCCTTTGTTTCTCCCCATGCTTAGCCTCAATGCTAACAATTACTCATCCAGGACTTTTTGCACAGTTGGTCATAGTGGTTTTTATGCAATAGCTGTAGCACCTGGAGAAGAGGGAAGCATGTACCTGCCTGTTTTGTCAGGCAGAAATGTGTGTTTGGTGTGGCTGTGTTTTTAACCTCCATTCTAATCGGTCACTTAGCTACACAAACAAACAGAGCCAGAGAATGGGCTGCACTCTGTGTTCAACAGAGTCAGTAAAGAAGCCAGGTTCGTGTTTCCTTACAGCTACAATCAAGAGTATGGGAATACAAAGTTAAGGCAGGCATTAATCTATGTTCAACTCTCCAGCCTCTCTGCACATTAAAGATTTTGGGGAACCAAGCCGTTTGGAGGACAGAGTGAAAACATAAATTAGCTGGGATGTATATCCTCCATTATCTGTATCATGTGGTGAGTGAGTGGTACAGCTGTAAGAGGAAAATGAATATGAGATATTGACAGCTTGCTTTTGGAGTTTAGTCAGCTCTGAATAGATACCAATACAATGCAGAGCTTATCAATGAAGTCCTGGTGTTTCGAGTGTGAGAGACATCAGAACTAGAAATAAAAGGTCTCTTAACCAGAACTCATGCTAAAGACTATCAGGAGAAAAAGCATGTTTTGACCAGATGAATACATTGATGGCAGCTGGTCTTGATTAGATGGAAGATCTGTCTAATCTAGAATTATGTCCCTGACAGTAGTCAGTGATGGATGCTAGGGAAAGAATATGGTAATGTTTCCCCAAAAATGCCCTTCTACATTTGGCAATCAGTGATGAAGCCTTTGTTGAACCACAGGAAGGATCTGGACCACATATTTAATAGTTCTTTTCAAGTATCCTTGAAGTTATGTAATTGCTTTTTAACCCAATTACTCTTTCAGCCTCCAAGGTTGCCTATAGCATTGCCTTCCATGAACAACTGAATTCCGTTCTGTGAAAAAGCAGTTCTTTCTGTTGTCAAGCTGACACCTGAAATTGGTGCCCCATGCTCTTTTATTTTGAGAAACAGTGACTACCAGTTCCTTATGACCATTGTAGCTGTGTGTAAGGAGAAGGTTTTAGTGTTTTTGTTCATTTTCCCTACCTGTCCAACATTTTCTGAGCTGAAAGTATTACACTAATTAATCTCCCCATGTTTGAAAGTGACCCTGCACTCCTGTGATAGTCTTTGCTTATCACACTATCTTTACTAGCTCTACTTCAGTGTCTGTGAAATGGGAGTAACAGTATTTAAATCATGGCCATCATTTTATGCAGTGTTATAGGATGCTTCCTGCTCTGGTTTTTATTTTCTAATAAGCCTTGTGTTTGCCCTCTTGGTTGCTGCTGAGCTTTTTCCTTCATTGAACTGTTCACACTACCTCCAAGATGTCTTTTGACCGTTGTGACAATTAAATTAAATCCCATCACTGGCAACACAGGGTTGGTTTTTCCTGTGTTATGCAGCTATGGATATTAAATTTCATCAGGTGTTGTTTATTCAAATTGGTACCATGAAATACTTCTGAAACTCAGTCCAACTGATAGCCTGATTTTTGTACAATCACAGAGATTTACCAGTTCAGGACTTCTTTTTCCCCAGATCATTTAGAATTGAGCAGATCAGATCCAAGTGAATCTCATCTAGACTTTCTTGTCTTTTGTTGTTAAAGCATCTTATCTCATCCAGCTCAGTCTCCTTAAGACTCTTGAGTAAAGCACCTTGCAGCAGAGATCTGTACTGCAACATGTGGGAGGGAAAGCGGGAAAGATAGATTTGGGTTTTATTTCACAAACGTAACTTTTCATGGTTTTATTCTCTGAGAAAAAAGAAAAACAATAGACATTAAAACAAAGGGCTGGACTCCTGTTTAGACTGCCAGTTATTTAACACTTACCAAGCAAAGCATGTACTTGAGATGAAATGTGTAGCTGTCCAAATGAAAGTGATTCATCTCACTGTGGGAAACACTTCTTCTATAAGAACAGGTTTGCTGCTAAAATCGACTATAAATTGCTCCAGTCAGGTCTTGGGTTTCTCAGATGAGTCACAGTTTTCCTCCTCACCCTTGTTCTCAGGTGGTGAGTGGCTCCTGGCTGCCACCCTTCCCTCACCAGCACAGATCCCACTCATCTGTCACATATGTCCAACCCAGACCAGCATACCACTCCCAGCCTGCTTCACAAATTATTCTCTCAGATTACATTTGTGAGAAGAGGAGCACCATTCCTCTCAAGTCCACAAGCCCCAGGACAAACAGCACAGCACAAACTATGACTGGACAAAGCCTGGCTTATTTTTAACAGCACAGTCCTCAGCACAGTCAGGGGTGGGTGGGTGCAGCCACTGAAGGAATGTGTTCTGATACTGAATGTACAAAAGCAGCTGAACCATCCCCCTCTGGGCAGGGTACTCCCAGAGTTACCTACTGGGAATTAGGACATCAAGCCAACATTCACACACACAGAGAACTGAACATTATTTTTCTTAGAAAAGCACTCTGCAGCAGTGGTACTGAGGGTGTTCACCCCTTGCCTTGGACTGCAGCCTGTGAGCAGCATTACCATATTCATGATCTAAAGGCTTGTGAATGCTAAGAATGTAAGAGGTCAGTTTGGCCCAGGGCCAGGCTCAGCCCACTGCTGGCCCAGTGAATAAAGCGCTTCACGGTAGGTTTGTTGAGCAGAGAACCAGAATGGGGGAGGATATGGGGCTACAATATACACTGGCTGCACAACTGAATGCCACTGCTTTGTGGAAAGGGTGTGGAGACACAGTTGTTGCCTGTGCATGGAAGATTTGCAGAGAGATACACCTCTGTGGTGTAAATTTATTTCATTGAGGTGTCCTGACTGTGCTGAACAGGGACTTTATGTTGCATGTGGCCTCTGTGATCTGTCAGGAGTAGGGCACGGCTCTAATCAGAAGCGTCTTATCTCAGGACAGTATGGAAGACAGTTATGCTAGAAGTGCTACAGAAACAAGGAGGCTGATCATTTCTATGTGAAAAGACTTAACATGAACAGCTAGAGCAAGACAGATACAAATGTCTTTTTTTTCTTAATTTATATTTGCTTAAACACCTGCCCACCCCCTCATGCCCACCCCACCCCCTTCTCTCCTCAGTCATGAAGTATTTTTAGCTTGAATGTGGCCAAAGGGGATCTGGAATAGGTGAGGGAAGGCCACAAGAGAAACAACAAAACAGGTCTCATGTGTAAAGGGGTCACCAGAGCAAGGCATAGAAAAACAGCCAAAGGAACTGAGCACTTGAAGTGGTGACACCAGACACAAAGTAGAACAGAATGTAGCAGCTGGAATTTTTCCAGTGAAAGAAAAATAAAAGACCAAAATATCAAAAGCAACCAACCAACCAAAAAAATGCCCCCACTCCAATTTAAAAAAAACCCCAAACTCAACAACCTTTGGAGAGATAGAAGTCAGAGAAAGAAAAGTGACTTCTATCTGTTAGATTGCTACTGCCTTTAGTGATAGTTGATACTGCAAATGACAAAACCTGCTTTGTTTTTCACTGATCACAACTCTTGTGAAAACTGAACACAGTACCATGTCAGGGCCAGCTAAGACTGGGAGGAATTGAGAGGACTGTTTACTGAATTCAGTAGTCACAGTGGTGAAACTATTAGAGACAGCACTTTTCTTATCAAGATGAAATATTGATCCTAATGTAGTTTGCAGAAAGTACTTGTAGTAATGAGGAAAATCAACTTGATCATCCCATCCGAAGATGAAATGGCTTTTCTGGGAGACTGGAATATTTGCAGCAGCTACCTAGTACTTTATGATTTCTGGTAAAATGGATTTCTTGTTGAATAATCAATCCGCTCCGAAAAAACAGGGGCTATTCTGGAAGATAGTGACTTTCATTTGGAAAGCATGATCACTTGGGTGGAAATTAGACCAATATTCTGCAACTGCTCAAGACAGCTTTTCTAGACAACTTCTCTAAGTGGGCAAGAAAGAAGGAGAGCTGCAGCTGGGGGAGCACCTACATGAAGCATGTTTTGTACAAGAACCAGTGAAATGATGGCATTTGCGATTTAGCTTCTCATGAATTAAAGAGAGATTTCTGTAGACTTGTTTGTCTAGCTCAGTAATAAATCAGTGGTCCTTCTACTTAAATAAGATTATTTGTTGTTTTCCTGTACATTCTCTCCTGATTTTTGAGATGGGAGAAGAGCATTTGAAAACACTCCTTAATAAAGAGCAGCAGCAAACCAAGCCATGTACCTATGCAAGGGAAGATGCTTTGTAATTAGAAGTGTTTTTAACATAAAAGATTATGGACTTCATGATGTAATTAAAAATGTGTCAGAAGAAATTACCTTTAGGACTTTAAAGGACTTCTTAGATGTCTGAGATTTCTCTGTGTCTATAATAGACTGACTATACACATCATTAAGCTACTGTTTTCTTAAATAAAATTGTTGTCTGAGGATCTAAGCTTTTTCTTTTTTATTTTCTGGCATGACAGAACCATAAACAACCTGTTACAATAGCTACATTACTTAACCCCCCCCCAACCTAATCTATACATAATATATGCTAAATATTGAAGGAGACTTTTTAGAAAACTGTTGGTCCATCAACTTTTTATGTTGGAACTGGATAGAATGCATTATTCTGATTCTGGGGCCTATTAAGACATGCTTTATTTCTAGTGTTACATTTAATTAAAATTGTTGTTTTGTTTTATGAAATTACTAACAGTACTATTTCAAAGTTCTTTTTCAAGTGATAATTGCTATTTGTTAATAAATATTCCTAGTCAAGAACACGTTAGGACCTACTATGAACGATTCAGACTGATGGGTGACCTTAAAAAAACCATGCCTGAGATTGAGCTTAGCAAAGTGCAAAGATTAACTCTGCCCTGCATATGACTGGATTTTGTCCCGCTAAACATTACTATTAAAAGCCTTTCAGAAAACACTCCAAAAGATTTGTTTCCAATTTTACTGGTCACCATTAGCACAAACACCTTGGGGTTTTTGCTTATTTTTACTTCCAGCATTTTGTGCTTGTGGTATGTTAAATTTTGCTGTCTGCCAGGCACCCATCAGCTGATCTCTCACTTCATCCCCTCAGCAGACATGGGGAGAAAATAAGATGAAAAAGTCTGTGGGTCAAGATAAAGACAGGGGGATCACTCGCCAACTGCTGATTTTACATCAGCAAAACAGACGCAAGCCAGGAAAGATCAATTTAATTTCAGCAAAAAATAGAATAAGATGGTGAGAAACAAAGACAAAACCAAAACACCTTCCCCAGCTTCCACCTTCTTCCCAAGCTCAACTTCAGTCCTTCGTTCCCAGCTCGTCTACCTCCTCTCCCTGTCCCCAAGCAGTAGAGGAGTGGGTGTCATGATGGGTCCACATCCCTTCTTTTGTGCTGTTCCTTCCTTCTCCCCTTTCCCCTGCTCCACTGTGGGCCCTTCCCACAGGATACAATCCTTCTCAGTCTGCTCCAGCATGGCTCCCTTCCACAGCGTGAAGTCTTTCAGGAACAGACCGCTCCAGTGTAGGTCCCTCACTGGCCACAGCTCCTGCCAGGAAAATTGTTCATTCATGGGTTCTCCAGGGCTGCAGCTTCCTTCCAGACATGTCCACCTGCTGTGGGAGGGGGGCGTCCATGGGGGGATATTTCCTCCAGCATATTCCTCCACAGGCTGCAGAGAAAGCTCTGTCTGGCACATGTAGCACTTTACTGACCTTGACGTCTGCAGGTTATCTCCCACATTTTTTTCAGTTCTTTCTCACAGCTGCTGCACAGCATTTTTTACCCTTTCTTAGATATATTTCCACAGAGACACCACCAGCTTGTCTGAAGGTCTCAGCTTTGGGCAATGGTGGTTTCATTTCAGAGCCAGACAGAAGCAGCTCTGTACAACACAGAGGCCACCCCCACAGCATCCCTCTAATTCCCACTGCCAAAGGCTTGCCACTAAACCAAGTACAGTTCTGTTTTGTGCTTTTCCACAGCAAGAAATCAGGCTGTGATTCCCTCACAAGAGGGGAACTGCTCCACTAGTCAACCTCTGCAAAACTGTCCCTTAAGCTATATACAAGATGTACTTATTAGATAGAAGAGCAATAGACAAATCACACTTGCCTGCTAACCCCCCTCTAGCTTGTTAAACCTTAACTAGACAAATATGATATTTCACTAAACTTAAATTAATTTCTTCCCTGCAGCCAAATGTCTACTACTCTATCTTTAGGTAAATGACTGCAGAGAGGTTTTGTGAGGCAAAATAAAGAGGTCCTTGATCCTAACAGTGTTTAGACAACACCAGAGGTCACTGAACCCTTCTATCTCCTGTGCTCAGTATTTTGTAGTCTTTTGCAACTTTTGTGAAAGATGGAGGAAAGCAATCCTTGTGTATGAATGGAAACACAGTTTGCACAGTTTCTCTGAGGCCAGAAAGCGAGTCAGCAGTAGAGAGTTAAGAGTTCAGAGCCACATAACAGTATCCAGTTACTTCACTGCCACAGTCCATTTGGAAACGGTTTGTGCCGGACCATAGATTCATTAATAGTCATGATTACTTCAGGAATAAGTTGTTCTGGAAATGAATAGAGACAACATCCAAAGCCACCATTTGATTTTATTTATTCATGAACAGTATTCCTTAAAATTGGCATCACACAGCAGAAAATATTGCAACCACTGAACACTATTTTCACCCATCTCAATTTTCACAGCAAGTTAAACTACTGATCTTGAAAATTGTGAAGTGGTAAAATACTAGATTTTCCCTTAGCATAACACAATCCTTACACTTAAAAATATCTTAGCTACATCTATGACAATGTAAGGTAGAGAAAGCAGTGATAAGCTCTAAGCTCCACAAGGATACGTGCTAATACATGACTGAAGTGGTATGTTAATCACATTAAGACCTCTAATAACCCCTGAGGCATCAAGTCAAAAATATGCTTGGTACTTTGGTTTTAAACTTTTAAAGAAATTTAATTAAGAAGCTTGTGCCTTTAGTTCAAGTGTTATTTCAGGGAAGAAGCACACTGAAATTATTTAGAATTATACAACTGCCAGTTACAAATTATCATATGAGGTTACCTTCACAGTTAAAATTCAGAATTACCAACACTTCCAAAATTGTGAACACCTACCTCTCTGCACGCTTCACTGAAAAAATTCCAGCTCAAAGTCCAACTTCCCTGCTTTTATCTTTCCCTCCTCTGTAGGGAAGGGATTCATGGTGTTTCCTACAGCATATTTCAAATTATCTAAGGAATTTAGACCCTGCTTTTTCCTGTCTCCCTGGACAGAAGGTCTTGTAATCCTATTTCTTCTGAAAGAATCGGAAGGTGCAAGAAAACATTCACAGGTTTATGAAAGGAAGGAAATGAAGTAATGATAAACGGCACACACACAAAGCTATTAGATTCTTCATTCTGGTCATGAAGAAAGCAACTTTGCTCTGTCTGCAGAACATGAGCAGTGCCTGAGTCAACAAGGTCTGTTACTTCAGTGAAAATTCCTTTTTTGGTAACCAGAGAGTATGACTTGGTGCATTGTTAGTAAGTGAGGCAAAGCAACAGGCAAAAAGGGTTGGTGCAGGCAAGGAGGCAGCAAGCGTTTCACACCTTCTGCCTGTCATTGCTCCCAGCCTTGTCTGCAACAGTAACAAGTGCAGGTTAACTGAGTTTTTGGGAATTAAACCTAAAGCTAGAAAGGCCCAGTAGAAAAATCTAGCTGCTTCCCCACATACCTGCAGTTAAAAGCCTGTGCTTTTAGTTTTTCTATATGTTACTAGGTCTTGTACAGCACTTGTATATAGTTTCCTGAAAGGCAGATAATGCTAAAGTTTTTCTTTGCTGCATATCCTATACAGCTGAAGTAAAAGCTATGCTTCCTAAGCAGTCTGTAAATAAAACTTTAAAAATAATCAAACTGGTTCCAACTCAGAGAATGACAAGCTCCTCCAGTTTGACCCAAAGCCAAAATTTACTTCCAGAAAGAAGTTGGTATAGTAGCAAATATCAACTCCAAATAGTAAGCCCGTGAAGGACCCAGATTCAGAAGAAATGAAACAATTTTAGACGCAACTTCCAGGACACTTCTCACATTTTGAGAAAATATCAAAGATGAGCTACTTTAATTCAAAATGCAAACAGCTGAACAGAGGGAATTGCTCCAAGATGGAGACTGCTGCACACAGGACCTTCAGCAGCTCAAGTTTTAAGTGTTAAGCTGTTGAAGCAGCAGCTGCTTAAAAACATTGCACATTCACAGCAATCTAGCTTTTCAGATCACTGCTGCATTCCCAGATAGGGCCACTGTAAACTGTGGAGTGTTAGTCCTGCAGCAATTGCCTCTGGCTAGAGTAGGCTGGAACTTGGGATCTGCACGGTTCAGACATGCAAAAGCTTTTGTACTACAGATGTCGCAGAAGCAACTCAAAGCAACAATGAGCTCTTCAGGTTGTTTTACTTTTTTTTAAAATGCTGGTGTTCCCACAATAGCCAACATAAATATTCTTAGAAGCATTTAAGAGAATTTGCTTTCAAGAGATATGCTTGTTTTAATAGAATAAGTGATCCTTAAAAGCTGAAAAAGTTAATTATCATGTCCTTGTAAAGTTAGTTGAATGCAATTCCTTGACAGGGATAGAAAGACTTTGGCCAACAATTAACATGGCAACAATCATTTATGTAGGGGGTGTCAAGAAAAATACAGATAAAATATAAAGGGGTTTTATCAAAATGGAAGCTTTCTCGTTACTCCCAGAATAGTTTATTGTTTTCTTCTGAAGGACACCTGACAGTGCTGCTAGCTTCAGGCCTTCTTCCCTGGGAGAAATTAAGAACAAGTCCTCCCCTTATCTGGAGCAGTATGCCCTTTGCCTCCTCCAGCAAACACTCAGAAGTAGATGGGAAACAAGAGTAACTAGGAAAAGACATCAGGGTTTTTCTTAGCTGTCTATTTATTTGTAATACCATAACTGAAGAGACGGGCAGAGACCTAACAAAATTTGTGTCCTTCAGTACTTTTAACACTTGGGGTTAGCCTGCTTTTCCTCTCAATGGTGATCTGAAGGATGCAGCTCCTGCTGGCACAGCCACACTTGTAATGGGAAAACAAAAATAAGCACGAGGGTGAGATTTGCAGATAAAAGCAAGAGCAATATTCCCACATATGAGTGGCCTTTGAAGTGAACAGACCCCACTAAGAGGTCAGAATAGATCCCACCAACCATGATACTTCATCTTTTCCACGTTCCTGCTTCTCTTTTAGCAGTTCAGGTTTTCCTCCAACTGGTCAATGCAGTTGGTGCATACAGTTAAAGGATTCCTGTCTCAGTGGCATGGCAAGTACCCTGGGGTCTGTAGTGGTCTTTTCCCTTTCACTGCCACTGATTTCCTGCCCTGCCCCACTCGTTCTCTCTGCACCAGAGCTTCTCTTACTAGGTGGCACCTACTGTCAGGACAGACCTATCTCCTGCATCTGGTGTCACCTTGAGAGCTTTCAGCCTTCCTAAAATTCTTCACGTGCAAGCAAACATACTCAAAAGCCACACCTGTGAACAACCAAAGTTGGGCTTTTTTTCCTTCACCAACGTGAGTTTGCATTTTGACACGAGATGCCTAAGGCTACTTGATTTCCAATTTTTCACACTGTTGAGGAAAAGCTTGCTGAAAGCTGGGCATAGCAACAGTTCAGTAAACTGCAGGAAACGTTTCTTTGTCCTTTAATACAGCTTGTCTTGGGAGCCTATAATACTGCAAATATTCACTTTAAAGCATACATATATGTTATGCAAAACTAGATTGTGTCCTGCTGCTCTGCCCTGAACTCAAGGGCAACAAAATATCCAGCATCTCTTACGTGCACCTCAAGCCCAACTTGAGACCTAGTGTCATCTTGTAACAACACAAACTACAGAAGTGGTGGTTTAACATCTGAAAAAAGCTTCAGCAGGTATGCTATAAGCCATATTCATTAAACCATGGCAGATTATTCAATGCTCAGGCAGAACTGGACATCAGATTAATTTAAAAAATATATCAGATTCTTCAACTGTATGAGCTGTAATAACCTGAACATCCTGAAGATTTGAAGAAAAATATGAAGGACTACAATGAAAAGTTTTTATTTGTTTTAAGGGAAGTAAGGCTAAATCCTTATCTTCTGCTTAGTAGTTGCACAATCTCCAATTAGACTTCATGAGAAGAGTCAGTCACTGAACTAGGATTGCAGTTGCACTGTGTAGTTCCACTGTCAGCAGGAATAAACAAGTACACTTCACTTCAATGCCAGTTTCACACTAATACCAGCACTGTTAAGGATTAAAACAAACAAATAAACAAACAGACCCCACAGTCCCCTTGCCCTCACTTTACAGCCCAGTCTGGTCAGAATGCAAGTAGATAGCCATGAAAAAAAGCAAAAAACAAACAAAAAACCCCTAACCAACCAACCACCAACCAAAAAAATTCCCCTCAACCCCCCGTACCCAAACGCCAAAAGAACAAAACAATGTCTTGATTGGTGCAAGAAATATTCCACTGGTTACAAAGCACGCAAGCTTCCAAGTATACTTATTCTCCATTTTGAGTTGCTGGGGCAAAAACCTGCCCTCTCTCTCCTTTTGCCAAATTCTTAGACATTAGGTACTCATCTATTTGTGGTGTTAAGAGCCTGTGAGCATCAAACACTTTATGACTAAGGCCTACAAGCATTCCCAAACAGGAAAAATATTAGTTCACATTAGTGGACATCCCCCTGCTATAAAATGATTACAATCAGAACTGGGCAAGAGAATGTCTTTAAACAAAAGGATTCGACGTCAGAAGTACAGCTGTGGTCACTACTCCCGGCTTGATCTCGTGCACATGTCATCTTCATCATATTCACCCATCAACTGCAACATATACGTTCCAGTATAGAGGAGAAACTGTCCAGTTATTTGTGCTGCATGGGATATTAGCTGAAGCACTTTCCTGGAAGAAAAGTCATTTGTTTAAGAAAAAAAATCACCAGCAAGACTACATTACCCCTTTCCACCCACAACATTATGACAAGTCAAGTCAATATATTTAAAAACCCCTCTCATTCCTTCTCACTTCTGAGAAGATGGTCATTTTTGTACCTTCATTAGAGAAAATACTGGATTGACAGAAAACTATTGATATGTTGGCAGACCCAGAAAACACATTTAACAAAGCAGGCTGACATCCTACTAGACCCTTACAGGCCTTCTGCAAAGCCATCACTCAAACCATCACAGTACCAGAGAAGACAATTTTGCCTGGGAGCCCAGCAGCATTCCTGCAGCATAAACTCACCTCATGTCTCACCTTTGTCATTCATTAATACAACCCTGCATGTATCTCCAAGGCACAGATCAAACCTGATTAGATCTGAAGCTGAACAATCCCATTACACCGGATAAGAGGTTTTTCAACAGCAAAAGAGGTGAAGCAGGCGAATTAGTGCTGGCCAAGCTGCAAGCCTTAAGAATTCTCAGTTCACACAACTATTTTACTTTCAAAATATTTGATAAAAATCAGCATTCAAGTATGTAGTGCTGTGTAAGAATCAGTACAAATCCATAAGATAACATCAGGTAAGCATCAGAGGTTAACAGTATAAATTGTAGATGCTCACAGCGGAATAAGGATAGTTGTATTTGAATGGTCATTTATTCAACTGAGTTGTAGCTGCATCTTCCTTCCATTCTGCAAGAAACAGCAGGGACATCAGTACTGAGACCTATATTTGAGTCTCATCCCCCAGAATTATGAGGGCACTCACAGGTATGAAGCTGAGGCATTGGGAGCAGTACAAAAAAACTGGAACCATTCCAAAACTGGAATGGGATCAGTTTCTGAAGATGAAGAAACCAGATCAGTCTCTCTTCTGAAAAAAAAGGGGGAAGATTTTCTGAATTCCTGTCTGAGAAGACCTGCAGCTGTGAACCCTCTGCTTCTATTCACTTGTCCTTTGAACTGAAGCAGAGAAGCAAAAATCATCTTCCTACAAATTCATTTATAACCCCTCTGTCATGAAAGGTTTGCAGTTGAAATCCAATGCCTCAAAATAGTAGAATACCCTGTACTTAGAGCCTGTGAAGCCTTTAAAGGACACTGTACCCTTATTCATGCTTCCCACACGTGCCATTTCAGCACGTTCTTTTCCTCCATCGCACAGAGCAGGCCAAGGAGCTTTACAGTTGTAAAGAAAGCTGCACCTGGTACTGGGCTTTGGAGCAGCTGCAGTGTGTCACTTGCACACAAGAGCAGTTGCCACTTAAGCCATGGAGCAAGTTATTTGTTGAACTGGACATTTGATCCTTCAGTCGGACACTACAGGGAAACACCACCAGGGGAAATGCACTAATCAGACCTGGCAGGCTTCCAGCCCCTCCCCTCATGAGCAGCTGCAGCATTTTTCTGTCCTTTCCCTTCACCCCCTGCATGTGGGCTCAGGGACAAGGTATCAGAGTTAGCAACCTGGAACTCATTAGCAGAGGGACTACACCAGGATTGTGACATCATGTGTCTCTGATTCCAACAGCAAGTTGAGACAGGCCATGTCACTGCTGTGTTCAAGGGTACCCAAGGTTATCTCTTCTGTCACTGTTCATTGCTAGTAGACTATCTTCCCACCCTGACAGTGGCACTTCCCTTACAGCTCAACTCTGTAACATAACAGAGCTTCCAGAAGAACTCCACAGCTACTTCAGCTGTTTGCCAGCGCCTCTCCTTTCTCATCAGCTGCTCTGTCTTGGCAGGGAGGCAGAATTGTCACTTCAAATTCTCCTTAGGAGCACAAATTCCAGTGCTGATACTCAGCTCCGTGGCAGGCAGTCAGAGATCAGAGTTTGTTTTGGCTTGAGAGACTTGACAAACATAAGAACTGAAGGAGTGCAGCTGTCCAAGGGCAAACCTCTGCTTTGAAGAAACCCTAATGAAGTCAGTGTTACAGGAAGGTGTAGCATGTAGCTGGATAATCGCTTCAGCCTGACCAGAGAGGAGCCTTGTCTACAGCCACACCAGCTGTAGCCTGAAAGATAAAGGAAGGGACCACCCAAGTAGAGTGGGAGAGGTCAGTGAGACTGAAAGACAGCGAAAAAAGATCAGCATTACAATGCTAATCAGCACATCTGCATCAGGAGAGGAAGGACTGCTTAAACACTTCATCTAAAGGCTACATGTCACTCAGGTGAAGTAAAAACTTCACTGATGACACACACATCTGTCTGTCAGATCTGGTCCTCAAGTAATAAAATGCAGTAACACCACACCATTGTGTCTCAACCAGAATTCTAAAGGTCAGGTAGAGAAACTTGGGGCTGCAGCTTAAACAACTATCTAAGAACAGCACCTCTGGGAAGGTGTCTGAACTCAGGAGTCTTCCTGAACGAGGGCAGAACACAGCTGGTTTTCACAAGGCACCAGCTTTCAACTCATTGCTGAAAACAGTGGACAGGACAGATATTATTTTGCCCCTGAGTAAGACAGCATTTTCCATCAGCAAGTTCTACCAAACTCAGAGCCCACTGCTGATCAGTCCTGCAGGAGACAGTGGTCCTTGACAGGCTCCCTTAGCTAGCCTGAAGACCACACCAGCTGGCTTAAGAGCAGCAACATCACTACAGATGACAAATCCACATTAAGAGAGCAGAGTGTCATCTCTCTTCCATTTTCCTTTGCCTTCACATAGCTCTACTGGTGAATCTGGCAAACAGGAACTGCAATCTCTGAGCAAGCTTTAAGACCCCTGACATTAGATCTCACATTCCTCTCACTTCATCCCCTTGAAATCTCCTCTTCAAAGAGCTTCTTCCCCAGCCTCCTATGTTCTTCAGACAAACAAGTCAAAGAAATGTGAAGAAATTCTCTCAGCAGAAGAAAGAAACTGTACTTACACCCTTGCAGTAAATACAAGCTCATAAGAGTTTTGCCTTGGGGGAATTTTAAGATTCCATCATAAAAAGCTGTAGGAAGCTTTTTACCAGTCATCTGTCCACCTTATGAAGAAAGAGTCAGCATATTGGCCAGTATGTAAGAAACAACAAAAATACGAAATTTATAAACACACCTGCTTCACAGAACCAATAGCAAACACAGATTTTTACATTAGCACGTGCACCTGATCAGTAGTGGAAACACACTCACCGCAACATGCTTTTTGCTCCCATGCATTTGATGTCATATGAGATCGAGTAGATCTCATAGAAGGTTGCCCTGATGTTTAAGCAGCCAATAAAATCCTTAGGGTTCAGTTTGTACAGATCAAATGTGATGTTAGCTACTCCCATTTTCTTCTTTTTTCTCACAGCGACAACTCCATTTTTTGTCTGATTTAAAAAGAGAGAGAAACAGTTTGTACCATGACACAGGAAACTACAGCAAGACAACTATTAACAGTGCAGCTCCTCAGAAGCAGTTTTGCTTATTCCAGCCTCGGGGCTAGTTCTTGGTCAATTCTAAACTAGAATTAACATTATTAGCACACAGAAAAGGAGGTCTGTAGCTTATGTATTGTTATTTCTGACCAGGCTTCTGAAGTTTTCCGAACGGACACTGAAATTCTAGAGTGACATAGCACCTGCTGAATATTTATTTTCTATATTAGAGCTTCTTCAGAGTATGCTGAAGCCACAGGTAATGCCACTGGGCAGTGTTCCTGACATTTATTTATCCTGGTGCATTCTGGCTGCTCTCTGAGGCAGTGAGGTTAGGCCACCAAATAACCAGGATGACATGATGTCCTTCTGTTCAGTCTGGAACACAATACTGATGAGCACTCTTGGAGACAACTACGAAGATGACATCTGTGAAAAGTCAGGTACTCATTTCAAAACCTGGCTCATAACATCTCTTTCTTCCTACTAAAATGAAACACAGGGAGGGAATCACTGCTGATTAGGCCTAAGGTTCAATAACAAGATTTTAAGAGAAAAAGCAATGAAGAGAGAGCATGGAAAATCATCTTCCACCTTAAACCCACCCTCCTTTATTGAAAGCAGCCCTTGTCTGCTGCAGGGTGTGTGCTTCAAGAAAGCAAAACCAAGAGGAAAATAGTAAAGAGAACCCATATGTACAGAGACATCTAGTGGATACACGGGATCCTCTGCTCAGCACATTCTGCTCAAGGTTAACGAGCTGGCAGCTGCCAGGCTGTTTTCTGCATGCTAAATGAAGCAATAAAGTTGTGTAAGTCTGGGCGTTTTTGTACTTGTCACCTCAGCCTCAGACAGTGTCGTGATAAGTCAGACAAAGCTAAACACAGCAGTATATCATTAGCCAGCAATTTTATGCCTGTTTTACTTTGACAGCCTCCAAGCTCCAGCGACAGGGTCCCCTGTCAACAACAGCTTTGGACATGTACAAGCAGTTGGTGTGCTTGGTAGCATCTCCCCACACCCCCATTAGCACCCAGAATATTTGGATAAAGCAGGACAGAGCTGGTGCTACACTCCAGGTGATTGGTGAAGCTGTGACAGTCCCTCTGTTGTCACTCAGCACATTCTGAAGAGGGGCTGCATTCAAACTTGTGCTGCTGCCATGCCAGACAGGGGAAAGGAGCAAGGTGGAGTCACACCCTGGCGGCAACTTCTTTTCTGCCCTTGGAGCTCATGCCCCAGATGCAGAGCTTGATAAGCCAGTGAAGTATTTTGGGGGAAAATGTACAGGCTGCCCACACTGCAACAGGAGACTGAGAAAACAGGGCCATGTGGTTGAGCCACATGTGTGCAGGCACAAAAATGATGTCCCTGCTTACAGCTCCATGGCCAGGTCTGCACCTGATAGAAAAAATTCTGATGCCAGATTTCTAGCAACAACCTTCTCATGGAAAAACAGTTACGAGTTTCACTCTATGTTATGAATGTACAGATGACTATTTCCCTACAAAATAACTAATTGAACACTGAGTTGATATGATTAGAAGGCTAAAGCAAGGCAGTTGTAATAGTTCTTAAATATCTTGAAGCATGCAGACTAACATTAGGTTCTGATGCCAGCTTCTGGCTTTTTGCAAAATTAAGCACAGGCATTTTTCTAACTTTCACTAAACTGTTAGTGCATTCAGAAGGCAAAACTTGCTTTATATTACTTAATTTGGGCATTTTTTTATACGGTCTAAATCTAACCTTTAAGGACATTGTATTTTTTAACTATGTGGAGTCAAAGTCCTAATTTTCTTTATGTTACAAAAAGGCACAAGAAAAAAGATATTTCTGAGCTTCTCCAAAAGCAGGGTATTTTCCCTGTAATTCTTTTCACTTGTAAAGTTTTATTTCAATTCCCGGTGGATTTGCTAACAGATCTATGTCCAAAAAAGGGACAATAAGAAATATGAACTTGATTTTTCATCCAGAAAGGCTCAACAAGGAGTTTACATCTTGCCTCTTTGGGGAAATTTTTCTTCCTCTTCTCCCTTCTTTCCAACAATTTTAGCAGCCACAAGCATTCCTCCATCCACTTCTACTCAAATGAGAGAGAAGCAGTCAACACTTACTGGTGTCCATTTCTGTCCTTTTTCTAGAACCATGAAGTGTGTATTATCATCCAGGGACCTGAAGAACTCTTCTGTGTCCACAACTGTGCCATCTTCCTCCAAAACCAGAGTAACAATTCCAACAGTTATAACAAAGGCATCTAAAGTCTGGAAAAAACCCAGGAGATTTTAGCATTCTAAAGAGAGCCCATCATTTCATATTGAGACTTGCTTATCTGAAATATTCTCCTGAACTTCCCCAGTAATGATTTTTTAGAAGAACAGGAGTCTCTGGGTTGTCTTTCTGGGATACTGTATTTCCCTGTAAGTTTCCCTCAGAGTGGGACTGTCCACTATACCTTGCTGAGGAGCTCCTGCAGGCTGCTTGCAACAATTCCCTTCCGGCTGCTTCGGGAGGCATTGGACACACGGAAAGGGCGCCCTGCAGGCATGAGAGGAGGGAACAGGGTCTGTCTTGTTACTGCTCCTACAGATGCTCCCATGGATATGAACGATCTAAGACAAATACAAATTCAACATCGTTACAAAAGCAGCCATGTCAAGTACTGCAGGGAGGAAGACTGTTGACATAATCACATTATACAAGTAGTTCACAGATCACATTAAGACTCTTGGAGCTTAATTTCAAAATGAAATACTACACAGCCCTACGGATCCGTTATCTCTGAACTTTCTCTTGCCCATGACATTTGGAAAGACTCTTAAAATTAATACAATTTCAAGCAGATGTGGGACACCTCTAGCTCAGCTGACATCAAGGTCACAATCACAGTGAAGGTGATGGATTGTAATTTAAATATAATTTATGTATTATATAATACTGAATTTAAAAAGCAACAGCTCTTACTGCATTCAATTACTTAGATCATTCTCTTTACTTCCAAGATAAATACTCAGTGAGATACATAATTAGTTGAAAGCAATCTTGTGTGGTAAGATACGAGTTTGCTTTAGGAAGACTGGACATACTACCCATACTCCAAACACCCAGCGGCAGAATGCAAGCAGAGCTTTGCAACAGTTACACTTGATTTCCAAAGAGTCAAGGCATTCATTCGTAAATTGTATCTGCAGCCTGTAAAACTCCATCTGGTTTTGAAAATCACAAAATAAGACTTGTATCAGAAGGAGTTCAATGAAATGAAAGTTAAGATGCAAGCACAAATATGCATACTGTTGGAGCAGGCTGCCAGCGAGGCTAGAAGAATTCAATCACTTTTAGAAAAAGACTTTAGATTTTTCTGGACATTTGCATATTTATCTTTGGTAAACCAAGCACATAACACCAGTAACAGCCTACTCCCACACCAAGGTACACACCTGTTCTCATCTACACCTAGTGACACTTTTCTGCCAAATTATAATGGCTAAGTCAATAGTCAGCTTGCCAAAAATTACACTCTGCCCAACGCCTGGGAAGGATTGATTTCTAAGTCTTTTAAAGACAGGCAATATTTTGTCTCCCATACTCCTGGACTTTACCCTCTGTATATACCTTTGACTCCTTAATACTGAATTGCTCAGGGGTGGGAGAGGGATGCATCCCCATTTTGTTCTCCCACATAGGTGTAAAAAGTCAACTTTATGTAGGAAAATCTATTTTCAGACACTTTCACTGAGGGTAGAGTAAATTGGCAGCCTTTATCTGCCGCCAGAGAGTGAATACAGGACTTCCTAGAACAACAATGAAACAGTATAAAGTTACTCAACTAATTATGTCCCAGTCACACCTTTTATGCAAATCCACACCGACCGTGAAGAATAAATATCTTTTCCACACCTCTTATCTGGTCCTATAAGCATGTTTTTGGAATGCACAGAATGTGATTTTTGTGCCTGAACAGATTCAAATTTCAGCAAATAATTTATTTCCTGCTCTCATTCTGAAGCACTCCTCTGGGCTATTGCCTTTCCTCTAAACACCAAGTTTACTTTCCTCAAAAACTCCTCGGCTTCATTGGAGCTTTAATTTTTTTAAAGGAGGAGAATGTTCAGCAGTTTTGTTCTCGCTCATGCTATACCTTTGTTGCTAGTCCTGTCTGTATAGTAGGTCTCTGGCTTTGAACATTTGGCATATATACACACATGGTTGATGGAAACCTCTCTCCTTCCTGTAACAAAGCTGGTGAGGACAAGCAGCCAGTCTGGCTTTCAGGAAACAAGCACTGTTTCAAATTAAGGAGCTAATAAGTGCTATTCCTCCTGGAGAAGGGTGAGGGCAAGGGAGGGGGACAAGGTGACGGTGACACTGACAAGGGCATTGAAGCTTCACAGAAGGGAAGCCTGGTAGGACAGGGCATGTTTGTCAATCTCTCTGCTGACTAAGTTAATAGGCCCCCAATCACCCCACTGGTCGTGGGCAGCTCACATTCTGAATCACTGAGTCTCTTCCTCAGAAAGAAAGCCTGCTCATCCACCTTGGGGCTGGTGACACCACTTCACGGGGCACCCTGACTTAGAAAGTGCAGCACTCAGGTTTCAAGAGACTTCACACCTCATTCCCTCTCACAAATTTGTAAACTTGCACATAGAAATGTAACCTGAGTAATATGCATGTGAGTACCGCCTTTTTTTTTTTTGTGAGGACAGTCAATATCAGTCCCATTGAAAACTCTTCTTTCCCATTACTTAAGCCAAGTTGCCATTCACAAAAGACAAAGCATAAGGGAAACAGCCAAAACATACATGCTGACAAAGAATGAAAAGTGTTAGGGGCACAGCTCATGGGCAGGACTTGAGCTAACAGGGTTCACCCCCAGCCAACTCTACAAGCCGTGCTTTGAAGCTCTGAGCAGAAGTTTCTCAAGGAGTCAGGATCAATCACCTCACACTGCTGTCCAGCACTATCTAAAGTCAAAGCAATAAAACAAAAAAAGAGATTAATAAACCAGGGCTTACATTATTGCCACCGGACAGTAACTGAACAGGAAAAATCTTTAGAAGTTATTTAACAGTGATGACATTTCACCTACATTTTGATATGACCTGTCAATATCCTCTTTAAACTAAGCCTGCTTATGAAGCAGCGAGTCTGGGCTTCAGGGCAGCCCGAGGTTTCAACTAATGAGGAGACAAAACCCAGGATGATGAAAATCAGCCAGATAAACAGAGTGTGAACCCCTCAATTTCTGGGCCTATTGCTGAAAGCTTGTTTTATTTTGTGTGCCACTCTCCTTCCTAGATCATAGGCTCAAACAGGCCAGCCTACATTCAGGGCTCTTAGAAAGATCCATTCTTGTTGCAGCTGTCCTCAAAACACAGACAAACCAATTCCTGATAAAGGGAATTCCTCTGCTAGACTGGAGTTACCAAACATAATTTCCTCTTAAAAGCTGATCAAGCCAAGTCACAAGACAAGTGGTGGAAAGGAACTAAGGTACAGTCGATTTTATTAGAAAGTTGAGTGACATGTTAAATACAGACAACTCCACTATTGTTTTACTACTCTTTAAAGCCAAAAAGATCAAGTCCTAGCTCTTCTTTAAAGGAAGGAGAAATCCCACATTGGTGGAGAATACAAAAATACATTACAATTGAAAGATCAAATATCTTCCAACTCTAGCATCTTATCCAGTTTGTTTTGGATAACTGCAACCTGTTACAGGGAGGGCTTCACATATGCTGCTACGAGCATTCACTCTAGTGTCCAAGCTGATGGGAGAGATTAATTAATTTTTTTAGGGGAACACAGGGACTAAAAGCCTGCCTTGAGCCCTGTACACATATTTCACTCTTTATCTTTGTTTGCAACATGCCCCATATGTTTATCTGAGAATGTGGTGCAATGGTCTTCAGTCTCACTCAGAAAAACCAATGTTGCACAACACGCTCCAGGATACTGCACCGATTGGTTTTTAGGTTAGGGTTCGCTGGCAAACGACAGCAGCAGTAACAGCGAGGCAAAAAAAAAACCCCAAAAAACCAAAAAATTAAAAAAAACCCCAACCAAAACCAACAAAAAGCAAAAACAAAAGCCCCCAAAACAAAACTCAAAAAAAAAAAAAAAAAAGGGTGGGAAATTAGTCAGGAGACTCGGGGTTCAGCCAGATCGCAGCGCGGTTTTCCTGCTCAAACGTGAAGCGTAGAGTCACCACAAGCGCAGCTGGCAGAGGATGGATTTCCGAGCAGCGTACAGGGCTGTACCTCCGTGGATGCGGCTGGTGCAGCCGGGCCTGTGGTCACGTTGTCACCGAGTCCCAGCGGCTCCCGGCTGCTCCGGGGCTCCGCTCCCGGCGCGCCAGCCCCCGGCACGCAGCCGGCAGCAGCCTCAGGTGCCGAGAGGCCGCTACACCTCAAAGGCAGCTTAGACTGCAGGGCTCCTACCTGCGCTTCCCTCAGCAGAGCTTCAGCCAGGCTCCCAGGGCTGCGACGGCATCCTGACCTGCTTCTCCCACGCAGCGCCCATCGGGGTTAATCCCCCGCTGCCCTCGCACCGCGCCCTCTGCTCGGCAGCGCCGGAGCCGACCGAGGGCTGCTCAGACCCGGGCACCCTCGGCAGCCGGACCCGGCAGCCGGACCCGCCGGCACAGACGGAGAAGGGGACGGAGAGTCCCCGCACTCACCGCAGCAGCGATCCCACGCAGTCCCGCGCCACCTCCATGGCCCGCCCAGCCACGGGGCAGCGCCGGTCACGGCGCTTAAGTGCAGCGGGCACGACTCCTCCTCCGGCCCGCCGGCCCCTCCCTGCCTGCCTCCCTCCGGCGGCACCGGGAGCCGCGTCCTGGGACACGGGAGCACGGCCGGGACAGCCCCGCCGGGGCTTAGCGCCTGTCCGCAGCGCCAGGGCTGCAGGAACAGGTGCCAGGCACCGCGCTTTGGGAAGGGGTATTTCTTCTGGAAGTGCCTTATGGTTTACCTGGGAAAGTAGCAGGAAAGATTTTGTTCAGCGTGCGTGGGAGGTGCACTCTTACGTGTTGGCTAGTTACAGCTAATATAGTAACAGTGGAAGCCAATCTCATTTGCGGCCTCCCGGCATTAGAGCAACAGATTAAGTGTCTCAGCTTCTGATTTTAGGGCCTGTGAATAAGCTTACAGCTCAGATTAATGTGTACGGTAGTGGAGGTGTTTACTGTTACTCCTACGGGCAGGGGAGCAGTGGCTTCTGTTTACTACGCAGGAACAAAGGGAGTGTTTCCTGTTCACACGGACGCAAGTTCTTCACGGTTCTTTTGGGCTCTGGAACCAGATTCTGTTGCTTACAGCTGTTCAGCAACTATTGTATGAGAAAAACAGAACCAGGAGCATCAGAACCTGCCTCAGGCAACAGCCTGACCTAGCTCTAGGATCTGCACCAGGAATCCCTGGCACTGATGATTACGGAATGACTCCAGAAGCCCTTGCCACCAGCACTCCGGTTATCTCCAGGGTCAGAATAATCAGTTACTTGGTTGCCTGGATTGTTCTTCCTGAGCCAGCCTGTTTAGGATATAAAGGACCGCTTAAGGTACCTCTTACTGTCCCAGGTTTTTTTAGCATGCAGGCTGACACCTGCCAGATGTCTTCTTCAGTCCTCAGCTTTTGGGGCCTTTATCAGCTATTAAGAAATCAACTCTTTTGGTGCGTGGCCAATTGTTTTCTTGGATGGCATCTACTTACCAGCCTGATAAAACAAATCTCGTTTCCTCAGAGCACAGTCTGGACCAACAAATTTGCCCCTGGGAAGCTAAGCCCAGACTTTTATCTCTTCCTCCTCAAGCTACTTAGGTCTTGCAGGTGTGTAGGGAACCTTCTCATATGTTAACCCTTCCCCCCCCCTGTTTCTAGGGTATTTAGTTTTGTTACACTTCTGCAATTAGTCCCTGACAATATGTCATAGAGAGCAGGAAATGAGGGACAGTAAACAGTTCTCTGGGCACTGGACTCCAAACAGCCAGTTTCCCCCTGGGTTTGTGTCTTGTGGTTGATTGTGGGGCACAGCTGATGTTGTTTCTGCAAAGTGGCATTTTTAAGGAGTTCTTAACAAGTGTTTATCTACTGTCAAAAAACTTGTGTGTATACTGCAGCTTTTCCTGCTGTGGAGGGAGAAAAACAGGAGAAGAAGATGTTTTGTCAGATGGACTGTCTCCACCTCTGTCTGTGGAAGGGAGAGTGTTCCTTAGAAATGATATGGAAATTGCAGTAATTTCAGAGATTTTTCTGAACAGGCTGGGATACAAAGGAGGTGGACATCTTGGTCTTGCAGAAGCCTAGTTTTTCTCTGGCTGCGTGCCTCCTCCCAAAGTTCTCTGCAGAGACATCCGACCAGCGCAGCCACTGCTAAGCAGCCCCCAGGTGACGTGCAAGGTCTGCCACAGCTCTGAGGCAGGGACTGTTTTGCAAGGACAGGCTCCTCCAGCAGCATTAGTGCTTCAATTTTCATGGCAGCTGTTGTAACTAATACAAACACAGATGCCTAACTAAGGCAAACATAGAAGTACAAGAGTAACAGGAAAAACATGTCCTTTTAAAGACTGTCCTGATCTGAAAAGGAGAGAAGGGTATTACCTGTAGTTTTACAAGCTGCACAAATACTCCTCTTTTTTTTTTCTTTTCTGAGCAAGCAGCAGTAAAACCATCAGATGGGTAAAATCACTGACCTAGGAGCTGGGCTCCTCAGAAAGAAACATCTTTGAACAGGAGCAAGACAGCATACAGATGGGGTGTGCACAGAACCTACTGAGGAAGAGTACAAACCAGTAGCAGGTGCCAAAACTGGCAGGCCAGGGCAATCAAACGAGATGTCATTAAAACCTGATGTGACAAGACAACATCCAGTATAAAGACAATACCTGTAAGAGGCAGAATCATTCCACTCTTACAGGGAGAGAAAACAAACTGTAGGCTGAGGTAAGGAGGCCAGAATGCTTAAAACATTTGCTTCAGTGATTACTGAAAATATTAATCATGCAGGGGACACAGTGCGTGGCTGATGCCGAAGGGAGTGAACACTAGAGGTGGAGTCAACTGAGCAACTGTGTCAATCCTTCTTGCTAAATTACTCTCTTACTGTCCGCTTGCTGAGTGCAGTGACTGCCTCCACAGGCGTTACTTTTCCGCTGCAGTTCAAGTTAAACAAGTTTGATTAAGTCACTTCTCACAGGGGTTATATTGCCATGGAAAAAGGTTTGCATCTGGCATGTTTGACAGGGAGGAGGAGGCACCTGAAATAGTTTTGCTTGCAACTTCACACTGGTGAGCGTGCAGTATCAGGCCAGGTTTTCCTTATCGCCCTTTGAGAAAAAAAGTCAGATTGGAACAAACTCAGAGGAAAGTGGGAATGATCTGACACGCAGAAGAACATGATATATGGGCTATATAGTTTGGGAATTGGGAAGATTGGGCGGAGATGTCAATCGTGTACTTCAGTGATTTTAGAGAACTCTCTGAAGAGGAAGGGAATAACTCTGCCTACAGGGGCTTAACCTGTAGGAAAGCAGAATTAGATTGTCCATTAAGAAACATTTCACCTCTAGGTGACTATTAGGCACTGGGCTCAATTGCTGACTGCAGAAGTGAAGTCAATTAGACACTGACATTGCTTGGGCCAGTGGTCAAATGACACAAAGGACAAGTCCAGACACTAAGGATCAATTTGGACATTCCTTCTATTTCTCAAGGCTCTGACAAATAACATGAGTGAGATTAATGCAGAATAAAGTGCATCTCTACCTCGCCTTCCTTGACCCAAGAGGGGAGTGCAAGACGTGAACAGATGCATTTACAGCAGTGTGAGAAACAAAGGTAGCAGATTAGAAGGGTTGGCTTAGATTTGTAAAAGTTGACCTTCTGTTCATCTTTCTACCCTTTCCTGCTTTCAGTTAAGTCTGATCCTGATTTCTGTTAGAAGCACTCATATTATCATCCCCAAGCAAATTTAATTGTTTCTTCTCCCTTCCACTGAGAAGCAACTTTCTATTCTTCACTGTGTTCTCAGAACAACAATATTTGTTTCTAAACTGCTTATACTATTCAGCAGATTTCTGTCTCTACTGCCTCTGGTTCTGTTTTATTTCTGTCAGGCTGTTTATGTTAAAGATTTGGTTGTTCTTAATATTTGTGTTAACCAATACTGCATCATCAGTTAAAGTTTTAAAGAGCAAATTAGACAAGAATCCATCACGAGGAGTTTATGTACAGCTGATTATTTTGAGAAAAGACTATGGAGTAGATTTCATGAGGTTGCTTTTCATTGTTTTCCATCTTTTTCAGAATCTTTGCTAATGAAACCATATTTTGTAACATCTAACAGATTTGCAGGAGCTAGTGAGAGTTTTTGTTAGCTGGACAGAAGGGGATGAGGCTCCTCCTAAAGGTGATCTCGCTGCTCTGCACGGCTGTGTAGAAGAAGATGGGAACATTTTTTGATACTAATTAAAATCCTCTGAAATTTGCTGGAAATTCTTCTGTGGCCAGCAAAGATTCTGGTGTTGAAAGCTCTGTTTGAACTAAAGACCAACCTTTCACTGCAGTGAACTATCTGGACCAGAAAAAAAAGTTCTTTATTCTGAGATTTCATGGGTGGGTATTTTGTTTTATTTTGCTCTTTTTGGTTTTCAATGATTTTAGCAATAGGCTCAAGACAGTGTTGATGGGTGGGCACATGCTGCACACTTAGGAAAAATTACCCTGTCAAGAGTGTCTCAGTGGTGTGAAATACTTTGACACACAAATTTAAATTTAGATGTTTTATAGCTAGATGGGCTGTTAAAATCCCAAGGTCAGGCTTTGCCCTCATTTACCCCCCTTTGCAATACTGTGTGTGTGAATGAATTGCACATATTTGTGGGCAGCATTTAGCTGAAAGCTGACTTATGGAGAGCATTAGTGTGACAGCAGTAATGAAAAAGAGAAATATTGCCCAGGAGATTTTTGAAGATAATGAACTGGAAACATAATATTTGTTTATTTTGATCATGCCAAGGATAATCTCCAATATTTTATTTTATATTTTAGAAGCTGCAATTTCAAAGATGTATAAGCTCTAAATAAAATGAAATCAAGTTTTGTTCATTAATTTCTAATCTTTACAATTTGTTTAGTGATACTCCCTACAGGAAGAAAAAAATATTCAAGAAGAGATATGAAATTTTATTTTACAAGCATTGAAATTTTCTTTTATGAGGTCTTTAATCACAAAATGAGAGGCTATCAGCTGTGGAATTGTCCCATATCTGCACAGCCATGTTATGATTTTTATAGCAGGGCTTGAAGAGCTTCAGACTCCAGGCAACGCTCCAGAACTACTGAGCCTCAGATTGAACTGTGAGCTCATGCTTCCTTGGTAGCTGCACTAAATAATTAAAAAACTAGATTTAAAAAATCTTCTTGGACAAGGAGCATCTTTATGTCTTATATGGCATTCTTTCAACGTTTAAAAATAACAATTATTGCACTTTGGTTTTGTCCAAAACAAAGACTAAGGCAATAATAGACAGGTTAATGGGTGACTTTCCTGAGGGTCCCACTGCATTTGAATCCATGTGCTTCTGCCTATCATGGGTTCACCTGTGATCTTAAACAGTCATTTTAAGGCATGCAAGAACAGGAATTAGCTTCACAGATGCTACACAGTAATCTATGTGCATGTGAAATTCCCAAAGCAGCTCCACTAGGGAATTTTTGAGGATCACAGATTGAAACAGACTGAGAAAAATGTTGCTATGACTTACTTTAGATTCTGCTCAGGTACTTTGCTCTCTAGACAAAAATGCTCCTGGTAAGCTGCAAGCCCAAAGTCAAATGCCTGTCAGACCTAATTTGGAGTCCAGGCCTGACTTAGGAGCTAAATGCTTTCTGACAAGAGCTGGCCTGCCTCTGTACCCATCTCTGTAAATATCCAGTTGGCCCTCAGACTCTAACAGGTCTTTTTCTTTTTTGTTTTTACACTGTGACTGTTTTCCTGTGTGTGTAGTGACCTTTTATAATCCCTTAGGAATAGGAGTTTATAGCCACTGGGTGGGTTTGTGGTGCACCCCAGCACTGCCTTTAGGCGGGTCAGGCTGCAGGAGGAGAATGGGTTTGTGCTGTGAGGTCAATAGTTCCCAGATCTGAATAGTCTCACTCTTCACCCCTTACTTCTACCACTGCAGCTCTTACCCCTGGCCACCTCAGCTCCAAAGTCCTTGTCACCTCCCACCTCCCACCCTCAGGTCTGGTTGTGCCTCCCCCACTGGCCCCAGCCCACACAGCTGTCACTTGCCCACCCTCAGATGTGGCTCTGTTGGGTCTGATTCTGGCCATTGGATGATCTGTCCAACAGACCCAATGAGTGTGGGTCACAACGCTTTGGAGCACAAAGTTACTACACTCCTTCACTATGGTGAAGCTAGAGCACTGACAGTAAGTCTGGATGATCCCTGAGAAATTATGCTGCTCATCACTTTGGAACACGTTGAGGAGGTTACGGGGCTGCCAGCCTTATCTCGTGGTCACAGCTGAGCCATTCCTCCTAACAGATACAACAGGAGTCTTACAGCAGCTCTTTGAGATTGAAGAAATCTACTTATTTTTATAACTTGCCTGACACACACACTTGCCTGTGTATGTTACAGCCGTGGGCTCTCAGTGTCGTGGTGGTTTTCTGTAATCATGCAGGGAGATCTCCCACATGGTCAGTGGGGGTAGATCTTGCGGAAGGTGAGAAATGCAAAGGGATCATTCTTTCAGTAATTAACTCTCTATTCAGCTGATAGGTTTTCTGTTTAGGCCCAGCTGAGTGGGTTAGCAAAACAAAGACAGATGGCAGCAGATTATTTCAAACACGTCTTTGTTAGTGGGTAATCAGCACAGATCCCACCACCTTCCCCCCCCCCCCCCCTTTGCTCAGAACTCAGTCAAAGCCCATTAAGTAAATGGAAAGACTCCTATTGATTTTGATGGGCACTTAGCCAAGGCCTCTGTCTCAACAGTTTTCTCAGCTAAACTTTGGCCTCATCATCATTTTTGAATGTTTTGGGGTTGGGGTTTTTTTGTTTGTTTATAAAAAAAGAAGAAAGTAATGCTGATGTATTCACTCTTGGGAACTACTGGAGGAGAGATCAGGCTATGGTTTTATATGCACAATATGCTGCCATAAGCATATCCAAGGTAAAAGTTCAGCCTGTTTCAACTCTGTGAGTTTTATGCCAGTTAAGTTCAATTTTTAGGGAAAGTGTAGAGATGAGGGATACAGATGAAATATGTGCTCTGTCTGCTTTCTGAGCTGCAGCCCCTGGAAGAGGTCCTTGGAACAAGCTGTGTTTGGGCTGACTACTGACACGGGAGCTTGGATCTGTTCAGAGTGCGTTCTTAAAGGCTCTTGGCTGCAGGTGCCTTGTGAAGTCCCTCTCTGCTCTGATCTCCCAGACGCTGCCTACTTGCTGCTCCTTTGAGACACACTTTATCAGGCTAATCTGATATTTTGTTCTAAAACTCGTTGCTGTTCTTTTAGGGATTGGTTGTATTTCGTGTTATTTCTACAAATACTACTGAAGCACTTTACCCTGTTGCCACATATTAACTATATTCATATCTATTTGGCTTTTCTGCATGGCACACACCTTTCTGTGATGCTGGCCTTCCCTATCAGTGGCAAATGTCCATTTTGCTTCTTACAGTGGGTGTGTGTAGACCCACGATCCCTTTTAATTAATCCTCTCTGTCTTAGATGCTGTGTTTAGTCTTTCCCTCCTGACTCACATTCTCTTAAAAGAGCAGAAGCATTAAGTGTGCAGTGACTGTGTGTTGCTTGACAAGCCTTAACCAAAGAGATGCATCATCAGAAATTAATGCCCCTCAGAGCTCAAGGAGAGCTGTAGGGCAAGGCTTTAAAGTGCTCCTCTTGTGCTTCTGTATTGCAGCACATCAATGCCAGAGGTGCAGGGTCAGCCTGAGTCTCTCTCTGGCCGGCTGACTGGGACGGATGGGGGAATGGTGTGGCAGTGTGCATCCAGGAGGCACCACAGATGCGTGGATGCGGGTGCCTGGGAATGCAAACCTATCCCGACCTAGAGCTGCCCTCTGTTGGCAAGCCAGGCTGGCTGAGTCAGTCCCTAGGAAAGGTTTTTTTTGGTACATGGGCAGGACTCGAGTTAGGACAAGTTACAGCTCCACGATCCCTGAGCTGCAAGGTGGTGAGGGATGGAGAGGGAGCCTGATGCAGAGACATTTCAGGATGACTGGAAGAGAAAGGGATCAGATGTTGCTGGATCAATAATTGCGTCAGGTTTTGGCAGACTGCTTCCCTACAGCTCTGAGAAGGAAATAAACAGAGATGGAACCATCTTGTGTATGCACCCCATTCATTTCTTCATACAGCTCCAAGCAGAAATAAACATCTCTCTCAAATCTGTGCACATTTACAAATATTTAAAAATTCAGTGGGGCTTCTGCAAAGTTATGTTTGTTTTTAATGACCTGCTTCTTAACTTCAGTCCCTCAAAGCCCTTTGATACAGTTTAAGAGAAAAAAAATTGCCAAGAACTGTTGTTTTCCCAGAAACAGAGATAGTTTAATGTGTGATATATTAATTTAATATTTTTAAATGTGTGAATATATTTGGCTGTCAGCAGGTGGCTCTGTGTTAAGAGTGAGCTCCTGTTCTTGGTGGATGCACAGAACTGAAACTCTTTAAAACCATCTATTTTATTTTTTCAAGCCAACAGGAAGATAGTAAAGGCCTAAAATTTGTCAGTAGGAATGATATTGGCCAGAGGAAAGATAGTAAATGAGAAACTCTTACTTGAAGGAAACTGTGGCAATGATAACAGCCTGCTGCTAGAGGAATGTCTGGTCTTTTTAACAAAAACCATGTCAGCTTTGCTAGATACGCAGGTTTTCAGGTATGGTGTCAAGCATTTTATTTCTGCTTGAGAGTTTGGATTTTTGTTTTCTTTTTTAAATTCTTATTTTCAAGGCATGATGTCTCTGAGTGGAAGCACTGGAACGTAGGATCTTATCTATTTTATTGCAGTAAGTGGGAATCTTTCCATTTTGTTCAGTGGGGGGCAGACTGGCTCCTCATTGCCTCATAGCATCAGGCTGAGGATTGTCATGGTGGCTCTCTGGCAGGGCTGCAGATCAGATGGTGTCTGAAGAAGCAGCAGCTTCATGAATGTATAAAAAGACATCCTTATTTGAAATGACAGTTTAATTAGATAAATAATATAACATATGCTGTAAACAAGAGGAATGTGCTTTCCCAGTATTTCAGTTATCTTCTTGTTTTAATGGTGGAGAGCACTTGTCTGTCATAAGCAGGGGAGAGGATCTTGTGTGAAAGTACATTTAAAAGCCTTTATGAGGATGGTGAATTTGAGTAAGGTTTTGAGAAAGAAAACTGGCTTGCACTGAGTGAGTGGGCTGTGGAGAGATTCCAGTGTGTAAGGAAGGGGCCAAAAAAGGAACAATATGTTAGCCACAGTTCAATAGTCCTGGCCATTTCCATAGCTTAGGATAGAGATATATTAAATGTACTTACAGCACTTATGCTGAAGATGTTTTGATCTTCGTCATGAGATTCAGAAAGAAATTACCTTCTTTTTCAAAATTCAGTTTTGACCTTTCAGTCTTACCTATCCTGTTCTGTGACATTCTGCTTGGCAATGAATTATTTCTCTGCAAGGTCCTGCATGTGGGTTGGGCCAATCCCAAGCACAGCTCACACCACAGAAGGCCATTGGGTCAGTTAAGCATGATTTTCCTTTCATAGATCCATGCTGACTATTCCCAGCCACCTCCTTGTCCTTAACGTGTTTTGAAATGGTTTCCAGCAGTATTTATCATCTTCCCAGGGACTGAAGTGAGGCTGGCTGGCCTGCTCTTCCCAGGGTCCTTCTTATTGCCCTCCTTGAAGACAGGAGGGGCATTTACCTTCTTTCAACGCTTAAGTACATCCCCAGATCACAACAAGATCTTGAAGACAATCAAAAATGGCATCAGATTGACATCAGCCAGTTCCCACTCCACTTGTAGGTGCACTCCAGCAGGTTCCATGTATTTGTATGTGTCTGGTTCAAGAGGGAGAGCTTCAGCTTTGAAGTTGCTCCCATGGGGAGAAGTCTCATTGTAGCTTTTTCCAGACCTTTCTTCAAAACAGATCAAATCACCTTGTCTTGGATGTGGCCAGCTAAACTCCTGGGAGTGTACTCAAAGTCCTGACAGTGAATTTGTGAGGCTGGATTAGGATAAACTGTCTGATTTACAGGAGTAAATGGGAAGTGGAATTCAAAGGAGGCATAACCATAATGAAACTCGGTTTTGCACTTCTGTCAGTGGGGAGAAGGGAGGAACTATGCACAATTTGCAGGTTTTAATGAAATTCTCTTCTTCTATGGCTAGTATGAGTAATTCTGTGTTTATCTCATCTGAGCATCCTTTTTGGATGTGAAGTTTGACTATACTGCCTCCTTCTCAGTCTTCAGGAACTGGAGGATTCAGAACAGCAATAGCTTGATTTGACCTCATGTGCTCACAGAACTTGCTTAGACTGAGATGTATGTCCAACGTGGAAGCTATTTACACTTAGAACAACACAGATTTTCTTTCTTTCTTTTACTATTACTATAGTAAGATTGCTAATGTATATTTCTTCCTAAAAATGAAAGCTTCACTTGAGAATGTTTCTAACATACACACTGGTCTAATGATTTCTGTGATCATTGATTTGTAGCATTCATTAAAAAATAATGAGAAACTCTTTAACTTGTCTATGGTACAGTATGAAATGCCAGTTTCCAAAGGACAAAGCATAATGGTGCAAAAGATAAACAAGAATGCAACGTGGATATTTTTGCATTTTTAAATTATGCTTTCATGGTGAAATCTCTGTATGATGGAGATGAGCTTAAATTCAACTGGTATCAGTGGGTGGAGAACATTCTTTGAAATTGCACATGCTTATATGATGAGTTAATAAGGTCTTTGTTTTCTTGATTCAGAGTAGGTTATCAGTTGTAAAATCCATCTTTCCCTTGCCTGTATAAAACATCTAAAAGTAATAATTCTTAACTTCCAATATAATAATTACAGAAGGATGTCTTAGATAAGAACATCTTATATGAATTATTGGAAGGTGAACATGAATTATAATGACTTTTGTGTTTTGTTATCCATTTCCAGATGTACACTTAGGTTCAGATTTACTACAGACTTAGCAAATCAGTGGGGGATATGCTGGCGTAATTAAGTAGCCTTAATCTCTTTTGAAGTCAGGTTGCATCTTGTAAGACTAATTCTTCCTCCCACTGCTGTTTTATGTGTAGATTAAATAGTGCAGGGATAGAGTGCATCTGAAAATAATCTCCAGTAAACTGTAAGTGCTTTTCTCCTAAACTTTGGAAATAGTGTATTAAAAACTGGTGAGCACTTGTATATTTATTCCTATGTTTGAAAAGTGAATGTAAAATACTAATATTCTGTTAACATTGCATGTCTTGTCCATTCTACAAATGGTAAACACCAAGTGCAAGGCAGAGACAAACCAACATTACACTTCTAAGTTTCTTCATGTGTGCATAATAATGACTATTTTTCATTAAAAAAATCCTTAAAATTTTTGTTTTCTCAAATGTTAAGTGTGACCCTGAGACATGCTGACCACCTGAAGCAACACTTTAGAATCACTCAGTGTCTCCAGAAATCCTGGCTATGTGTCAGCTGGTGGATGCACGTTTGTATCGCAGAAGACTCTTCGCTGATATTTCACAACAAAGACAATTGATAATTTTGCTGAGTTACAGTCATGCAGTGCCCTGAGCCCCACAACATCACTGGAATTATGGCCCTTTGTGCCAGTAGAGGTTTTGGGTCCCATTTGCTTTAAATTGGCCTCACTGGCATCATCTGGTTGTCCTGTTCAACATGACCCACCTTAAACAATGCCTGGCAAGAGAGAATATATGAGTTTCTCAGAACAAAGAGGTGCTTATTGCGATGTGCAAACAAAAGAGATGGGATTCCAGTTTTAGTTCTGTGTTGTCTGGCAGCCTGGCTAATAATGCTTAAATTCATTTCATAACAGAATAAACCCGTATTTCCACCATGAATATATCCAGTTCATGGTCCTGTAAGTGACCACTAATGGCACAGTACTTCCAAGTCTTGCTGCATCACTCATACAGCAACAGTGCACTTTCCTTTACAGTTTTGCTTTCTCAAATAGCTTCAAATTCGAATTCCACCATCGCATATTCTTGGCTTAAAGAAAAGCACTGCTAAAGGACACAGACCTTTCACACTTTAAGAGGTTTCCAGCTTAATGTGATAAAGTTTATCCCTTCCCTACTGACCTCTTTAATACCTAACATAATCTTTCTGTGCCAAGAATGTGTCTGGAAAATTTTTTATCATAGAAAACATCTCTGAACAAATATTTTCCTTTCCACAGATTAACACTTTGAGTTTGATTGTGACAGGTGGCTGGAGATACAATGACTCAGAAATTTTAAGATAAGTTTTATGAGCCTTTGCATTAATAATTTGCAAATAAAAACTTATTCCGGACTCAGTTTTTATCTATCATATCTATATATATGCATATATAAATAAAATATTATTGTTCCAGCATTAAATCAATACTGAAATATAAGGCTGTATTAAGTATGAATAGTATTTTTTTCCGAATTGTATTGTGCCATATCTATTAGCACTGATTTTGATAGTAAGTGCTTGGAGGAGGAAAACACTCCTGTTTGGAGCTGATTAATGTTCCATGTTGCAAACCAGGCACTGCTGAATCAAAGGAGGCTTTCCCTCCTTGTAACTAGATACAAAATTCTGCCTGCATGAGAAAACGTTGGCTCTTTTATTTCTCCTGAAAACAGGTACAGCTCCACTGATTTATCCAATTCATCCTGGTAAGTGTTGGCAGGAAGACTCAGACCTCAATTTGAATCAGTTTGTTTCAGTGAATTGGAAAACAATAGTTTAAATGGCTATATTACACAAACCCTGAGCATCCACTAAAAAAGATAGCTGTTAGTAAAACTAAAAGTCAGTAGCTAACTGAAGGGCAGTAGGCTGTGATGGTAAGGGAGCGTGCAGTGGCAGTGTGCATAAAAGGGTGCAGAGGATGATAAATGTATAAATGTTTATTAGGGCACCACAGTGAAGCATTGAAGCATCCTGCACAATTTAATGGACTTCAGTCATTGCACAAAAGCGACTGCAATTAAAGAGCCTTCTGATCACCGACCAGTTCCCACACCACCTGTATGAAGTGGGTCTCTCTGGCTACCTTGTTACCAGGCTGCACTGTGGTACCTTTGTTGATACACATGGACTTCATAACTAACTGTACACAATGCAAATTGCACATGATTTTCTTTCCCATTGAAACAGTAACATTCATAATGCTGAGATACAGATTTCAGCTTCATTTTGTGAAACACACACCTTCCTGTTCTGTGACGAGAAAGGTCACATTATGTCCATTTTACTCTAAAATTCACTGTGCAAATATAATGGGATGAAAAGGACAGAAGTACAAACCCACAATTGTAATGCATTTTAAAATTAAAACTTCAGGAGCAAATCCCCTGGAAATCCAGAGTTAGTGTCAACAGTTATTCCTCTTTGGAATAGAATTAGTTCTTCTGCTGTGTGAACACAGCATGCATATTAAATGCAGCATCCTATAGTGCTATTGTTATGCCTGGTGGACGGGTTAAAAGAACATGGAAATTCCTCCTTCCACTGCTGGTGAATGATTTATTGTACTCCTTAGTGTTGGGGAGACGTTTTATGAAAGACTTAATTTTGACACGCTGGAAAATGGAAACTGCTGGACGAACAATAATTTTGATTTCTCCACATTTTCTATCTTGACCATACAGTACTGGAGCAGAGCACACTTTTGTACACAGCTTCCCTACTAGCAAAAAGGAAAAAAAAGCTAATCAGCTTGGCAGCTATAGGAAGTTACCAGGAAAAAGGTGTGATCTGTGTTAATTTGATATAGTGGCTTAAGTCTCATTTCATTATTCAGAGATCCCCTTGCACATCTCCTGTGCAGATATTGAACAGATCCAACCTTGCTGAGGGAACAGCATAACTCTAATTCTGACAGCAGACTGGCAATTGGTAAGTGATATTTTTATTCCTTTAATTGAAGCCGTGGCCAACAGAAACCAAATTCTAGATGAAGCATGGAGAATGCTGCCTGTGGGCTCCTAGGTAAGTGCGCCAATATATGCATATTTTCTTCAATACTGTGAGATTAACTAGTATAATCAAGGGGAAAATATCAATCCTTCAGCCCACCTGAAACATGCCGAGATTTGTTCTGCACAATCTGACGAACTCAACAAGGCGCACACTGCAGAGGAATCAGCCAGTGACCCTTTTCCTGGAGTTTACAGCCATTTCCATTCTTTATTCTACCAGAAAGCACCCCTTGAGACCAGACCAGCAGACTGGAAGTTATTCTCCACCAGTGAGCTGGTGAGGGATGCAGACATGAACTGGGATAGCTCCAGGAAGCTGAGCACCAGTTGCTTAGAGAGGAAGCACTTACTTTGCAGAGCACAGGCATCTTTGTGCCTGTGTTCAGGGAGAAAATCTTCATCCGTCTCGGGTACATTATGTACTCCATAATGTATGCAGTGGAAAACAGTTGAAGCATTTTACAACAGCTGGCAGGAAAAAGAGTCCACATGTTTGAGCATTTTGGGGGATTTAAGTTTTTGGCTAATGTGCTGCACTATGAATGCTTGCACTCACAGGGAGAGCTGCTGGGCACATGCTGAGCGGAGTTTCACTTGGCTACCAAGAAATAAGGAAGAGAGGAAAAACTCCAGCACAGTTTATTTCACTCAATTATTGCAGTCAAATAGTTTTAAGGCTGCATTTTGATGCAAACTCTGAACTGCGATACTGTGGCACCATCTGTGAAGGGAACTGTCCTGCTTGCACCCTGCTACCCCCTTTAGTGCCTAAAGTCAGCCACTCATGGTGGCCAGGGACTGAATTGGCTTGGGAAAACAGTGTGCCTCGAAAATAATCCCTTTGTTGGTTACTGGGGTACTTTGCAGGCAGATCACTTCACTCATCTGGTCCCCTGGAAGGGTTCAGAAATGTTTGTCCTGGCACACAGGCAGCAGAGGAGGTGGGGGGGACAGGATTGTTGCTCCCCACACACACGGCCAGTTTAACATACTTGGACTACAGCCCAAATAAAAACCCAAACTGCATCCTGGGAACAAATGAGAACTTGGGAATGGGTTTCTGCACTTCTCCCTTCCTGCCTTGCTTGGCTCCCGGCTTTCCAAATCGCTGGCGTGTGCCATTGAAGTGGATGCACAGATTTCCCTGCTTTGCTGAGCTCCAGGAACGCCAGGGCACACCAGCCCTAACTGGGTCAGAGACTTTCTTTGTACAAGTGAGCTGAGCTGCTGGGAAACCTCCCCGGAGCCACGAAGCAGCTTCTCACACATGCACTGGGGGGGACAGGGTGAGGAGGGGGAGCGGATGAAGTGGAGCTGAGCTTCCCCCACACTTGATTCCCCGCCAGCATAAGCTTCCTTACAGGGCTTACAGGCACAGCACAAGCCCAAGCAAAGCCCCAGCTGCTCCCACGGCTGCCAGGGCTAAGCACCCTGGAATCAGAGAGGAATCACTCCGATCTCCTCTGTGCTCGGGAAGCGGGGGGAGAGTGAACAAGAGACAAGCGAGCCTATTAGCATTTATTATTTGTATTATTATAGCACCTCAGTGCCTAGTTGGGGACCAGAATCTCATCCTATTAGCACTGTGAAAACCCAGAGCCAAACTACTGTAGTCCCTGCCCCAGAGGGCTTACAATCTCCTTTTCCAAACAGGGGTACAAAGAGATGGAGAGAGTAAAAGGGAGCAGTGACAAAATGTTGATCACTGTGATGGAAAGTGTTGATTTTCTGCTAAGAACCATCAGCTTTTAAATGCTTAGTTGGATTTAGATATTCCTCACACAGTCAATATTTTTGTCTCTCTCATGAAAAAAAAATCAAGAAATCACACAGAACTTCCTGTTATATTCAGTGAAAAACATTTTTCATTGCAAGAAACACACACAAGGTTATTTGTAAAAAATATTGCTTAGTTTGTATCTTCTAAGCAGATATCTGAACATGTTTACAAAAACTACACATGCAGTGTACAAAAAAATGTAAAATTTTTAACCAACTCTTTTGGCTCATTCCTTTATTCAATTTGCACTCTTGCAAAAAAGAGATACCTTTTAATTAAATTTTTGATGAAAAAATAGAAGTGATTTCATATCAACTGCTTTTCTCGACATACTTGTATTTTCCTTGTGCTCATGATGTAAAACACAGTCTAAATAGAAATTATTGGCTAGATACAGGGATAGAGAATAACTGTGTATTTAGGAAATCTATGTAACTTGATTTTACAGGTTTTTCTGATAAAAAGTGTGATTACAATGTTGTGCAAGAAGGGCATGTGATTTACAACTTTTTGCAAGCATATCTTAAGTGCATATTTTTAATAACTTGCCTGTAAGGGGCCAAATCCTGCTGTTCTGCTCAAAGTTTCTCTAAAATCAACAGCTCTTTGACACTGTGCTCTGTTCTGCTGGCCTCCTGCTGCTGTGTGTCATAGTTAATACTGTGAATAACTCAGTTGGAGTTCAATATTCCTGATTTTGACTATAAGTACTCTATGGTAGTAAGTGTTTGCAGGTTTGAGCATCTTACAGAGGCCTACAGGACAGTATGATTTATGCCCATGCAGAGGGATGAAAGGAAACAAAACCAGCTGGGCAGCTTGTAAAACAATTAAACATTTTCCATGGTCAGCTCTGCTCTTTGCCATTCGGAGAGCCCCCGACTGGAATCACCTACGTAACCTAAACCATGACCTGAAAATAGCTTCCAATATTAGCTTTCTTCTCTCTATGCATTCTCTAAATTGCTGTAAACATCCAGGATACCCATATACATACACATACACACCTGGGTACATGTGTGCATACATATAAGTGTATATGCACACATATATATACACACACACAGACACACATACATGTACATTTATGGATACAGAGCTATGATGTCGTTAGGAAACAACAATGCCTTTTTTATTGCATTCTTAAGTATCATGGAACAAGGGTTTTATTATAGGCACACATCTCAACTACTCCTCCTTTACTACAGTCCTAAAGCTCATTTACCTGAGATCTGCATCTGTAAAAATAAAGTTCCATTTTTTTAGCTGCATGTTACAAAAGACTAAATATCAGCCCCACAGATATGAAATTACAACTTAATGTTGAGACTAATTTGCTACAAGTAAAATACTCTATCTTATAAAAAAGATACTGCTGAAAGAGATACATATTAAAAAGGAAACACGGTTCTTAGAGGTTTAAAAATCTCCCTATGCCTTCCCACATGGTAATAAATTTATAAAAAATATTTGACACAGAAAATCTCCCCAGAAATCATCCTGCTGCAATCACGTACCCTTCCAAGACACCCATCTTGCAAACGTTACACGGTTCAGGAGGGCAAACTCGGTACAGTGAGTATTTAATTCTCGTCGTCCCGTTGGTAGTGAATAGTTTGTATTTCCTGAGCTATGAACATGGCCATCTCTCTTGTGCCCGCGGCAATCACTCGGCAGGACATAAGATCCAGAGGTCCCCCTGAGGACAAGAGGATTAACGAGAAGTGTCTTAAATATCAGCCATGCTGTAATTAGATAGGGTCAAAAACATTGAAACAACTTCATACGTAGCTCCTTTTGGGGTGGGAATAACAGCCTAATTGAACAATGCCTACGTGGAAATCTCCAGCAAAAAATTATTTTGTAAAATTCTAGGTACAGAGCCAAAGTATGCAAGAGGAGCAGTGAGTGCTTAGATTTGTTCAGTAGCCAACAATAAATGCAATATTCCCTCTTCTAGCAATGGAAGAAAAATTAGTTCATTCAACACACCCTTCTTAATCCACCAAATCTTTCCAGAGTATCCAGGTACTGGTCACCAGTAAACCATTACTCTGAGATGTGTACCATCTAAATTAATTAAGTAATAATCTGGAGACTGTGCTGCCCTTAACTCCTTCTGAGTAATTTCCACTCATATATGTTCAAACTTGCATCCTCCTTTCCTGGGAGGATGTCTATGTTGAAATCTAATTGGAACATCTGAGCATATCTGCCAATCTCCTGGGCTGGTTCCTTACTGTAAATACGAGGCTTTAAGGAAATTACTCAGAGGCATAGAAACTCAGAATTCTGAGATTGACTCAGAACACCTTCAATGTGATGAAATCCTGTGCTGGAATTACATCAGTGTGTACAGAATAAACAGCCAGGGTCTAGTGGAGAGTACAGACTTTTCTACAGGATATTGCTAGAAATGAGCTAGAGACACAGGGGCAGGACTGGACTGAGGTGACACAGGTTGCCCTGAGGCAGCCACTCACTCAGTCCCCCAAAAGTCAATGGAAAAGGAAGGGCATTTTGCTCACCTGAAGTGTCTATCACAGTGCCACCAGCCTCTCTGATGATGACAGTGGCCGCTGCCAGGTCCCAGCAGTGCAACCCAAACTGGTAATAGGCGTCTGCAGCGCCGGACGCCAAGTGGCACAGGGCCAGCGTGGAGCTCCCAATGACACGGACCCTACACCCCACAGTAACACAAAGGAGAAAATGCTTTTGACTTCAACCTAGGTGTACAACACACTTGTTTCAGTCTTTTTTTTTTAATTACTTTTTTTAATGACTTTGTGGTCACAAATGTGAGACATGTACTGTAAAACATCTTACCCGTGTGCTTGGGCCTTGAGCAATCTCTCAATATTACCAAGGAACAATTTCAAAGTTGCAGGGTCACGTTTTGGACCAATTTCTGTTAAAATTAAGGCCTTCGAGATATCTGTAATGGTAGGGAGATGTTTCCATTAATTCAACAGCTTCCAGGAAGGTTCCATAAATTTGTTTTCAAATTAAACACTAATGGACTTTTCATTTTTATGTCCCTTTTTCTACCCCAAATATTTTCAAAGAATAAGTGACAACTTTGTATAAAAATTCAAGGAAGACTAAGTTTCTTCTACAAAATAGTCTGTTCTAAACACACTTAAAAAAAAAAAAAAGGAACAGGAGGATTAAAACCAAGAATGCATTCTTACATTCCTTTTCATACATAGTTTTATTTCATTGACCAGTCACCTTTTGGCAAATTCACTAATATTAGCAGTCAGCTAAAAATAATCCAGTAACCTAGTAAATGTTCATGATGCTAATCTGTTCACATTTGAAGACAGGATGGTTCTTGAATAGGGAATTTTAATGTAATTTGTTAACCAATTATAAACATTTGGGAACCCAGTAAGAAGAAAAAAAAGTTTCTCCCTAAATCACCAGTCACCTAGTAATAGCTCATTCTGACATTTCAAAGACCGAAGACACCTTATGACTGAAAAAACCCTTTCTTATGACAAATTAAAGCAGTATCTTTATTCATAATAATCTGTGACTGTTCTATTTGTCTTGTGCTCAGCAAAGGCAATGCTGTCCTAGAGCAGATGGAGATACCAGCCTTGTGTACAGTCAAAGGAGAGACTCACAGTGACTTGAAAGGTGTTGAAGCAGTCCTCACATGAGATCTGAATACTGCCAGGCTACAAGAAGTGTGTGCCAATGTAGGTGGAGGTGGCTGATCAAATGCCAAGTGTCCCTGCTCCTGCTGTGCCAGCTGAACGTGGAGGCATTAAAGGGAGGACAAAACTCAAAGGTTTAGCAGCTGATAACGCACTGACTGGGCTGCACCTCATGGCAGGTGTCACCCCCTACCCTGGGCTAAAAGCCAGGTATTCATTCAGGTAGGCAACCTCTACCTAGCTCTTACAGCTACCTGCATAAGCTGAAAGTTCTCAGCACAAGGAGCAAGGAGGTTTTCAACGGCAAATTAGGCTGGAGTGAGACACCATTTAATTAAACAGCCTACCAAAGAATTTAGTATTGCAGATGAACCTTATGGATTCAAGTAACATGGTAATAGGTACGTAATTAGATTAAAAGTTACAGAGTGTCACAAATATTATCTGTAGAACCATAGATTCAACTGCTGCTTTTTAAATTACTGCATTAAAATAGAAAAAAACCAATCCAGGCATGCTGTAGGGTATTTGTTGTTTAGCCACTACTAAAAACTCTGGATGGGGAAAGCAATCTGCCTTAGGTTATTTTGCATAACAGACCCAGTTTATAATCAGAGAACATTTAATGCTCATCTTATTGCTGACATGCACCAAGCCTTCACACCACACCAGTCATAGTTAGGCTGAGACTGAGGCAGTTATTCTTCTGAGTTATTAAATATATTTCTAATCGAGAATCTCCTCAATTTTCATCAAGGCTACAGCTAGAAATTGGATGAAGAGACTGAGGTAACTAAGAGGGAATTCTGCTTAGAAAAAGGAGCTGGCTGATCTCAAGACACTATGGGATTTCAGGAATTCAAGATATGAGATAAAATTTACTGACTATTCCTCATTCTGATAGAGGCCAAAATAAAAACCAACCCAGGCTTGGTAGAAACGATTTAACAGTGATATGGATAAATTTATGAAGAAAAGATCAATTCTGTCAACCACAGAAGATTAAAAAAAGAAAATACATTTACAGTATTAGCACATGTAAAGCCTGACATGAATCTAAGCATGAGAAGAAAGGATCACTTGGGACAACAGGGAAGATGGATCCTTCATTTAAGTGTATCATAACTGCGTGGACTCCCATACCAAACCTCTACAAAATTGGGTGTTGACAAAGAACAGTGTTTGCTTGGGCTGTGACTTCAGATGGTTAAATGTGAACAATGAATGTCTAAGTGTAGATCAACATCATACAACAATCCCATTTCCTGAAAACAAATGGCAGGAAGTGACATGACAGCTTAGATTTCAAACACATCATGGCCACTTCAGTTGCAGTGGCAGCTACAGGGAAACACAGTCTTGCTTCCAGGGTTGGTTTATTTCACTGAAGCCACAGCCTTTACAGAGCAACTGTGATTTAAAGCACTTAAAATATCAGTAGAAGTGAGATTAAAGCAGATCCAGCTTCACTGGTGAAAATTTCCCACCACCAAGTGATGTATCTCAAAACAAAGGAAAATTTCAAAGCATTTGGAAGGGCAGAAGATCTACTTCCCTTGCTATGGTATAGACAACCACATAGACTGGATGTCCAGAGAAAGGAAGACAGAAGTGACATGTGCCAAAATTGTTCATTGTTTAACTGGAAACCAGAACTCTCTGACTGCAAAAGCAAGGGAGGCCATTTCAACAGTGGTTCATCCAGCTCAACTGGAAGCAACCCTTGCTCTTCCTAACAGTCTCTGCCAGTATGGGATTTTTTGGAATATGAGATATTTGAACACTGAGAAAAATGTGATGTATAATCAATGATTAAAATCTTAGTCACTGACTTTACAATCCATCTCTCCAAATAGGTAGACCCCAGCTCACTATTAACTTAGCTGTATAGCCAAACTTTCCAAATTTCAGGGAGATTTTGATGCAGGGTCTTCTTGAGGCACTAAAGAAATCTGTATGTCAAGTTGCTTGAATTTACTGTGTTTTGAGCTCATTAAATCTCTCCTTGGGGTGAAATTTTTACTACCTCCTGTGTACAGTGGTGCACATTTTTGGCATATGTCTGCTTCCACCAACAACTG
The DNA here is from genome assembly GCF_017639235.1 of Corvus kubaryi. Taxonomy (NCBI): domain Eukaryota; kingdom Metazoa; phylum Chordata; class Aves; order Passeriformes; family Corvidae; genus Corvus; species Corvus kubaryi. The sequence continues at coordinate 8,461,556 of NW_024580666.1, read as the reverse complement.
AGTGCTATGCTCTCCTCTGCATTTTAATTAACTAAAAGAAAACTTCTCTAAATAATACAAAATTATTGTTTTCTATAACCATTAGGTAAACAGACAGATCTATGACTTGGTTTACTGATAAAAGAATTCCAATAAAGCATTGACAAATTGTTGCTGGCTACTTGTACATCGAAACATACCTCACACACCAGAGCAAGCTGTCAAAGAACCCCTAATGAAGCATGCATCCTTTAATTCACTGTTAGCACATATGCCTACAGACATCATACACTCTGTGACATACAAGTTCATTGGAAAATAAGTGAACAGCAGCCACCATAGTACTCTGAATTTGATTCACCATTCCCATTGCATCTTGCTTATAAAAAGTTATGGCAGTGCTCAGCTGGAATGAAACTGGTGAATCTACACGTTCTTCCTTATTTTAAACAATGGTTGCGAAGCAAAATAATTTAGGATTATTTAAATAGTTCATAGTCAGATGTATATTTTAAAAATAAAAGGAGGAAAGTTGTGGTTTTTCAGGAAAAAACAAACACGAAACAACAAAATTATCATGCAGGTGAAATACTTTCCATCAGGATAATGATGTTCATTATCCTAATGATGATTTGCAACAACTCTGAAACAAAATTAACATATTCCTTTTAGAGTTCTAACAAAATCTAGACCAACCTGTCTCTTTTGATACCTGAAGCCTTTTGTCATTACAAAATGCCCCTTGACCTCTTCTACCAGTGTATAATCGTTCTTCAGTGCAGTGGTAAATTACACCAAATTCAAGCTTTAAGATTTTGAAAAGGAAAGAAATGAATGCAACTCAAATTACTCATCATAAATATAAACAACTACTAATGGCAGAAAGATCAGCAATATTTTAATTGGTACACATAATAAAGATTATACTGATGCTAAAAAACTGGAATAATTTTACTATTACTGTGATATTGAGATATAGGTCACATAAAATTCAGGTAATAAAGAGAAGTTAATGCAATGTGTTCCTGATCCTCTAAATTCTGACTCCCAGTTAGTTTCTGTTCACATTAGAATGGATTAAATACTGAGTTGATTTCAAATTCAGTTTAATGTTTTTACTGAAAATACGCAAGGCCTCTGAGGCAAGACTCTGAATGCTTTGCTTTCACTGGTGAGCAGTTACTCCTTGAAGCAACCCCACTGACCTCAGCTGGACCCCAAAGATTTGTGACACCAGGATCAATCAGGCATCCAAACTCAGCAGTCATGGCACACCCTTTATTAACAGTGGACGCTTTGGTAGGCACCTGCACTTTCGTGGTGCATTGAATTTGCCTGCTTTTTCAATCAAAGCAGTACACTCTAGTCACTTGCTCAAATCTTTCTCTGCAAAATCCTTTTGTGAGAATCTCTTGAAGTCACAGGACTCCAAGAGAAGGAGTTTGGACAAAAATACTCTCAATGAAAGCTTAAGAATGTGCAACAGTGGAATTTTTGTGGGAGATTCTATTTACCAATGAAAAGAGGGTCAGAATTAGACCCTAAGTATTTAAAATTTCTATTATTTTAATAGGCTCCATCAAAAGATTTTAAAGCACTTTACAAACTTCAAGGGTCAGCTCTGAAAACTGGCCCTAGGTCAGTAATAGTAGCATTATTTAATTTAGGGGTACACAAAAATTAAGTGACTTGCCCGAGGTGTCAGAAGCTGGCCACAAGGTGAAGAAAACATCTCAGATATTCTAGGCTCCAAGTTTTTTCCTGCTGCACTCAGTGTTCATCAGAGACAATTCAAAGGGAATAGACTGTCCTGGCTCCCTATCCTGAGGTCCCATCTAAACCAAGGGGTTTTTTGAGGAACACACTATTAATAGACTCTTTCCGTAGAGGCATCTGCAGGAATTTCCTCAGTAATGTTCAAGGCTTATAATCAGGCCAGTTCCCCTGTGTGTACTTTGGTTCCTCTTCAGTTTACTCTTTTTTCTGCTTGTCCTATTTGCTTAACTGAGGGTTAATTCTTTACTTTTGTTTCAGCTTTGTTTAGTTTACATAACCCAAAATATGCAGCATCAAAATCATGATGGTGTTCTAGAAAACATAAATAATAGAGCTGTCTGATAAAAAAATGTCATGTTCAAAAGGACCTTTGGTAATGAATAAATTTCAGAAAAGCATGGAAGTGTTTCTCTGCAATTTCCATGTTTGAAAAGTCTAACCAGAGAAGTATACAACATTATTCTGTTTAAATCAGTAAGAGGTACTAGCACATCTGAAAACTTGGTTGTTACTGCACAGACTTCTTGCTAGCTTTGCTTAAAGCTGTACATATATTTAAGATTGTGGAATTAGGCTGAAAGAGGCACATTCATTGGAAATTTGAGTAACTAGTTATTCTGTAGATATATGTCAAACTGTAAACCAGCAACATCTGGAGAAAAGGCACTAGCACGAATGAGCATAGCTAGGAAACTCAAAATGGCACATTGGAAGGCTAGGTACCTTCCCACCCTCACCATAATCAAGCTCTTAGGTGGTAAATATAGCTATTTTACTATGTTAAGGAAAACACCAATGCAGATTAAATGAACTATGCCCATAATTTTGCACTCCTCAGAAAATCAGTTCTACATTGACTCACAGCAGGGGTTAGCTTTCACAGATACTGCTAGCAGGAAAGAAGCAATAATAATAATACAGGAACACTGGGATGTATGTTTAAATTTTGAAGAGGCAGCGCTAAATTGAACTTACTATGGTTTGTCTAACTAAACCTTGCTCACACCAGTACTCCCTTTTCTCTAAATAAATCCCATAATACTTATAATAATTCATAGAATTCTCTTTTAATTGCCAGTTTCCATAAGAAAGTTTTGCAGGACTATGATTTTAGATGAGTAGAATATGATCAGATGCATTTAAAAAGCAGGGGAAAACCTGAGTAGTGACTGATTTTTTAAAAAAAATCATTTCATTTAAAGTTCCCACATGGTTTTGAGACTTCTAGCCAACTCTCAGGTGCCCATCTTAAAGAACATACTTCATACCTCTTTGTTAACAGCAAATCCAATGCTCACTGCCACTGTTGGAAATCTGTGAAAAATAAGAAATGAAGTAGTACTGCTGAAAAATCTCTCAACTTACTTCCTATGCATCCCCCTCAGGCAACAAAACCCCACATGGAGCACTGTGAGTTTACTTGTCAAAATGCACTTGACATTATAGTATCTCTCCTTTGTCAACCTCTTTAACTTTGTCAGTTCCTTTAAAAATTTAACTTAGTATTGGAGAAGGCAAGAAATGAACACATGAAGGCATTACAACTTTTACACTGAACACGTAGTGTACTTTAGGGATGTTTTTGATTTAGTGTAGCTGAATTATCCAGTATAAAATCACTAATGTTATAATAAGTCATTGCTTTCAAGAGCACATTTTGTTCAAGCTATGCACCTGAGATAGCAATTAAGTAGCATGGAGATACCTTGCTGCTGACACCAATATAAAAAGAAACCAGTTCCTCTATGCTCTCCTTTTTCAAAGTGATGATCACGTATTTAATTTGGTCCTTTTGACTACAGCATAATTATTGCAGTTTAAACAATGAAATAAATTAATTTCTTAAAAACATATATTAAAAGGGACTTCGAAAGTCCAGAAAATATTGCTAGAAAGAGGAAATTTTACCTAATTGCATGAAACATCATCACATGATACACCCCACCTCCCCTGGAATTCTGTGTAATTGCACCGAAAGTCAAGGAAATGCCTTTTTTTTTTTTTTTTAAATGAGAGTTGCAGTTATTTTAAGCCTCTAACTATAAGACAGAACCTACAGAGGGTTTTTAAGTAGAAATATTATGAATAGTCATTAGTTTACAACTCTAGCATTTGAACGGTGAATTAAAAGTCATCATTTTTGCAGCAACAACCCCCAGATTTAATTTTTGCGGAGGTACTTTTGAAATTTAAAACCAGTATCTGTGTCCAACTCCTTTCTCAGTGCTGCTCCACGCACACGCAGCGGCTGCACTTCCCGGGAAGAACGAAGCGCGTGCGTCTGACGGGGAGCGAAGAGCCCTCGCTCCCAGAGGGAATGTGCAGAACGCAGCCAGGCGCTGGGCCAGGTGTCCTCAGAGCGCAGCCTTGTTCCTCCACGCCGCCCAAGCCTCTGCTCGTTAGCCAGCGCTGGGCTGCGAGCGGGCCAAGAGCCACGGGCCGCGGGGCAGCCGCCAGAAACTCCAGCTGGCCCTGGGCTAGCAGCACAACCCCAGCCTCCCTCACGCACCACGCCGGCTACCGGGGGTAAAGGGATCACCCCTACGTGCGAGTCGAAGGAACAAACCTACCAGGGAAAAGCACCTTTAGGAGGAAGGGAGGAGCTGTGGGAAGCTGCATTTTGGGTTCAGATGCGTTTCCCAGGCCGCTGTCCATTTACCTGTGCACAAAGTTGCATGTTCCATCAACAGGGTCAATAATCCAGGTCGGGCTGTCGGTGAGGACACATTTTGAACCTGCAGCAGTGGATTCTTCTGCAATAAACCTGCATTTGGTGCAAGGGTGAAACAAGTATCCCAGATCATCAGCTTAGATATGTGACTTGGAAAGTCAACCCCATCATTCTGGTTTTTAAGAGATAACTTCTCTCTCTCTACATAAAACAATTTTGTATAAATGTTAACACACATACTGCTTTTCAAATTTAGGAATTGGTAACTTTCATTGAGGGAGAGTTCTTGAATCTACAGCATACTATTTTACATGCAAAAGAAGAACTCTATATCCACTTCTCCAATATGCCATTAAGGAAGTCATGAAAATGAATGCAGAAATGGATCTGAACTGGCATCCCTGGAACTCAAGGAGGAGATTGTTTTATGCAGACTATAATTTTATGGGTTAGGCCTGTCTCTTGCAGTAAGTAATATAAACTGCAAACTGTACCTGCTTCTCTTCTGCAGTCAAATCCAGTCAGCAGGAAATAATGCACTCTTAGAAAATCCACAATTTTGCTCCTACTTGTATTTTCTTACAGTAGTCTGACTCAGGAAATTAAAAGGTTTACAAAGGTGGACTTTCTTTTTCCCATGACACAGAAAAAAATCAACAGATTATTTTTTGTTTGTTTGTTGTTTGGATGCACAAGGCACAAAATTAAATCTGAGGTCATCTTCTCTTCTGTTGTTCTGTCCCAGTTTCTTTTAGCATTTTTTTTTCTCCTTTTTCCCTGGGAAACGAACATCCAGTTCTGGCACATTTCCTGTTGACCTTAATTATCCCTGCTCTCCCATAAACTGCTCAAGTCTCTTGCTGTAAGAGATGTGCAGGTGCTACTCTCACAGATTTTCATAAAGTCCTATATGCACAGAAGGAATAGAATCCAACTGCTAGTAGTGAATGTTGCTGGTGGTTTCACATTTGAACAGCCAGTAGTGGTAGTCAGAGTTCCTGCAAATGCTTGAAGGCAAAAAAAGCTTCTCTCAAAGACACAAAGAGAAAAAAAAAAGGATAAAGAGACAATGTCTTTTGCAAAAGAGTCCTTCCCTAGGACTAGAGTAGCAGCTATTTTTATTTTGTGTCTTCAACCTGTACAGAACAATTCCAGATAACACTTGAAGCCATGAGCTTAAAATGTTCTGCAGATAGCACAGGAGGAGTCTTCTTGAATTTTCCAAAAGCTACTCTGCCTGGACTTAAGTAGAAACAGACTATTTTGATGGCATTATAGACCCCCAGCTGGTACAGAGAGGGAATCAGGAAGTGTTTGTTACTATTTTCATCTCTGTTAAAGGAAACAGCTGAAGGACAAAGTGCTAGTGCACAACTGAGAAACAAGAAAGACTTGACCAAGTGTTTTAAACTCTCAGTTTAACATAACACTTTGCAGGCTCCTTGCTCTAAATATTCCACCACTTTGTCTTGTTGGTGCTGTATCACTTAACTTTTGCTTTTACAAATCCTGTAATTAGAATCCAAACCCAACCATGCTTTGTCTGTGCTGCTGGATGAAGAAGATGCATAGGTGGAGCATCTCACATCACACCTCAGATTATCCTTATTCCACATAAATTGTACCTCTGCGTCAACCCTCTGCCAGCTTCCCCAGCTGGAGCTTGAACTACAGCTGCTGTCTTGCTTTGCTGTCTTCCACCAAAGAAAGGTGAAATAAGACCCTCCTTAGAGACAGGAGTATTTCTGTGTAAGATGATTTGCCCTCAAGTTTCGCGAGCCAGTTCCTCGCCTTTCCCTCGCAGCGGGGGTGTGACACTGCAGTCCCTGAGCTCAGAACTGCTGACCTGGAGCTGGGGCACAGTCGTGCCGCAGATAAAGTCTTCACACTCAAGAACAATTTTTCCAAAATGGATGTAGGACAAATTAGGTGCACATTTTATGAAATCTGGGCTAAAGGGTAACAACCCCCCCCACCTTGCTGCTGTACAATACTGGGAAATGTGAGAGTCCCACAAGGTCAGCTTCAGATGTCTTGCTCTGTGTCCTGTAAAAACCTGCAAACTAAGCAAAACACTCAGTGCGAAGTACTGGAGTAAATTCTAGGAACAGCTTGAGAAGTGGGAGGGGTAACCACCTTATTAAAATAGTTAATTTAATATGCCAGCCTGCCAGCTCTGCTGACCTCTCTTCAAATCTGGATTACAGTTTACTCCCACTGAAAATGAGTCTAGTAATTTTAGCCAAGCCTTCGACTACATCTGTTCATGCCATGGTGCCTCTCTGAAATTCATTGCAGAAACAGCAGGGAAGCTGTAACATACCATAATCTGCAGCAGAAATGATATCCAGTCAAGTGCAGGAGACTCAAACTGGGGCTGTCCCTCACCTATCCTCTTATGGGGGTCTGAGCACAGAAAGCTGGGAAGCTAGAGTTGGATGTCACCGTCTTAAACTGCTGTGTCCTGATTTTAATGTCTACAGAATTAAGGCCAGAAGTAACACAAAAGATGCCAGCTTGTGTAATAATAGCAGGGGTAAATGTTGGGATAGCCCTTTGCAACCAGTAGCTCCTGGTAGTCTGGCCGTGCCCACCCACAGCTCATGGATCTATCCAAAAAAATATCCTTTTGAAAAGACTCACTGGGGGCACATCAGAGTACTAAAAAGTGAGCACAGATTAAAACTTGAGTGAAGTGTGAATGAAGATGATACACACCACTTAGCCAAGAAGAGAGAAGAAAAAAGAAACATGGGACAGAATTACATTTTGAACAGATTTTCCTAATATTTCTCTTTACTTCTGAGTACATTTCCAGTATCTCAAGACTCATAAGTGCCTTAGTGCAAATGGCAGATTCTAATGAGATCCCTTTTAATTTTCCTAACTCCTCAAGTCCATTTTTGATTCAGAGGATGTAAGAATCAAGATAATTTAGAAGAAAAAGAAATAACAGAAATCTTCAGTGCTGCTTGCAACAGCCAGGTTAGGGGAAAGACTGAATACAATTTAAATTATCTTTTAATATTTGCATTGTACTTTAATTTAACCCTTGATTGCTATTGTAAATTCTCCATTGCAAGTGTTTTAATCAAGTCTAGTTAAATTTAGTTTTAACCTATTGTTTCATCTGAATGCATTAATTATCTGAACAAATTCTAACCAAACCCAGCAACCACCAGCAACAAAATAAAATGTCTTGAAGAAATGGCAGTTCCTTCATTTACTTATAAAGTCATAAGTTAACTGTACAGGGTTGATAAAATCTGGGATTTTCCAGTTCCTAGGTCTACATTGACCTTACAATTTTTCTTCCCATTCTGAGTAGCTTGAGTGTGTCTGGTGATTTGCATTTTATGTGAAATGTGTATGTTTTACATTCTCTGCCAGACTGCTCAAGGAAAAAACTAACAAAAGAGTGGAGATGAGAGAAGAGCACAGCCAGCAATAGTAGAAGGAATATTACACAAATAATAGGCCTGTAAAGCCTGGCACTCTCTTGAGAACTGCAGCCAAGAACCACACATCATGCTGTACAGTACTGCTTCAATATGCCATCACACACAGCACGTATTTAGAAAGCCATATTTAGTATAAAATATGCTTTCTGCTCCTTCTTATGGTGGGTTTTTTTGCCCAGCAACATCACTGATCATCAGATTAGTAGCTGAACCCTTCCAATTTTCCTCTTTGTTGCTTTCTGCACAGTGCTGGAATGCAAGGCTCATCCCCATCAGAGATGCCCACAGTTAGAAGGGAGTCGGACACTATTTAAGGGATACACAGGCTTTGCACCGACTCTGCAGGAAACTGAATTTTATCCATTGAAGTGAAAAGGAGAAATCAATTGCAGTCTTTGCATCAAACCAAACCTGGCAGCTAATACAAACCTTCTCTCTAATCTGTGCATGAGCTGGGTTGTTATTTTCAAGTTGACCACAATAATTCAAGAGGAATGGACAACCTGATCTACTTTTGAAACCTTGGGTTTGCAGCCCATGTAGTAATTTATAGCCTGTTTATGAAGAGCCATCAAATAATGATGATGATGACAAACAGCCCTGCTTCTCACTGATCTTCTCACTATAGAAGATGAGGTAAATGTGATTAAATACATTTTTACTTGTCCTGATCTGGCCAATGCGTATGTGTGATGGCAACAGAAAAGGTCTGCAGGGTGGGACCTTTGCTAGCATATATTTCTGCTATATTTTTATAGATAGCCTTAGCATAATTCTTATACAATAGGCAACAGACCAGTATTCTGAACATCATGGAGATCCACATGAAACCTTCATCTATGATGTCCCTACAGGGGAAACATTGCTATTAAATACATATATCAAGAAACATAGAAAACATAAAGTACTACGTATAAGGAAACGGTACTTCTTAAAAAATAGGAGTCCTATGAAAATGTCCAACAGCAATAGGTTAATATATAACAAAGATACACAGACATAAGAAAGATATACAGACTTTTAAGGTTGCCTCTAAATACCAGTCAGATATGCAGCATGTAAAGGACTAAAAAAGGTTGTTGATAGTTTCTATAGGCACTCACCTGTGGGAGGGAAACTTCTCTTTCAGAACAGAAATAATTAAATTTTCCACAAAATGATCAGTTTCTGTCACAAGATCTGCTGCAGATGTCTTCGTGGACACTTGTTTTTCCTCTGTTAGAGCTTTCCTAATAATCTGAAACAGAAGTTCATAAATCAGATTTGTTGGGCATTCAGCCTGTGCATACTAAAATAGTATCTTCACTGAAAAAAATATAGCTAATCCTGAAAAACAGCTGTAGGCCTAATTCTACCAGAGGCTGTTCTAATTTTTTGACAAAAAAGTCCTTCTGAGCTAGTGAGTATTCATTGGGAATACAGCATTTTGAATCACTCTGCAAAAACCTCTCTTTACAGTTCAGAAAAGGACTGATTAAGGGATGCAACTAATGGAATAAAAGGATGATGGCAGTCATCATGATTTAGAAAATTACCAAAAGTACACACAAGATAAGAAAAAGCCTCAAGGCTCAGGCATTTTTCAAGGAAACCCATTTATTTTTTTGTAATTTATAGGGCTACTACCCCACTGTTCTCTTACTTTAAAAGATAAACAATAAGGCAAATTTAATTGGTTTCCACTTTGCCAACAAAGATACATAGTTGTTTTTTTTGTTTTTTTCGTGAGTTTTTGGAACTTCAGATGTGGACCACCCTCTGGTTCCCAAAGAATTGCCATATACTTAACAAAAACAAAAATTGAAGCTTTCTCTAGATATGAAACCAACGATTTAAACCTGGACTCTCTTCTGGAAATGTCTTTATCTGATTCTCCAGGGTTTTACTGTTACAAACTCAAGTACAAATGCACATATGGGAAAACAGTTAATGAATGCTTTTCCCAATTTTTCCCATTTCCTTTCTGTTTTGTTTTTCTTTCCACCTCTTCATTAAAAAGAAAAATAAAGGGGCAAAAGGAGATGCCTTATTTTTTAACCAGTGAAAATGGTAAATTATTTGAAATCAAGAAAACCAAAACAAAGCAAAAATTAAGCACCAGTTAATTTGTTTAGAATTATATCATCAAAACTCAGCAGCAATAAGATCAATATTCCAAGTCCCTTCTAAAATTTATATATTTCAATTGCTTAACTAAATTTCCATTGATCAAAGTATTTTAAAACCATTGAGAAATATTTGATGACTAAAGAAAACAGTTCCACTGTATTAAGGCATGGGAGAGGGAAGCAGAAATTCCCAAATGTCATCTCAGCTCTTGGTTTTCACAGTATAAAATATTATATTTGAAGGGTGTGCTAATTGTTCCAACAAATAATGGATATTGAGGACTGTTTCCTTAGTATAGAAGGTATCTGGACTAATGTTTCTCCTTTGTGAGCAGTAAAACATCAGTTGTGCCTATTTAGTAGCTTGTGAGGGCAGGTAGTACTTTTCAGTTTGAGGTCTTGCTAAAGTTCATTATATCAAAATATTAACCACACTTAAATCTCTTTACTCCTCTCAATGCCCTGTGTGGTTGTGTTGAAGGATTTACCGTAGAAGCATAAAAGTTTAACTCCAGCAAGGCCCTTGGGCTCCTCTTCAGCCCAAAGCAAAATCCAAAACACTCCAACCACCCCCAGTTGTGTATTCTAAAAAAACTGCTATGTTGATAGCTTTTATTTTATTTGCTCTTCTTTACTTTCTGCTTGGGACTTCACATAGTGAAATAGATGAGGAATGTCCTCCTTTTGACAGAGATTTTAATTTCTTCTTAGCAATGCCATGTTCTTGACTTCTATTCAGTTTTAATGCATAGTAGATTGAGATTTTTGCAGCCATTTAAATCAGTGCCGCTGCTCAGCAGGGCAGTGAGATCATACCTGAGCCTTGCTGGAAAAGGAAAAGTAGAGATGGAACCTCTCTTCTACGGATGTCTCTGCAATCAGCTGATTTCATTGCATGCTCTGGCACTTGATCTCTCCCATTTGAGTACAATCCTTTACACAACCCAGCTTCAAATTTAGTATTTTTCATTTCTGAGCCTTTACCCAGTTGCTCACGACCGTTTTTAACTTTAACCCCTGTCTGTTTCTCTGGTGGCCAGCATGAGGCTCCAGCCACTTTGGAGGTGGCAGGCCAGGGGTGTGCCTGCACTGTGAAGTGGTGGCTGATGGCTCTCTCACCCGTCTCCCACGCCAAAGAGCCACGACACATTTAGCATTTACCAGCCCTACCATGAGCTGCTTCTCTCCACTTCTTGTGCAAGCAATATGTCAAGAGGCGAGGAGGAGAGAAGGCACGGTGCTGGGCTGAGGTCACCAGCCACAAATGGGCACCACATCTGTGGAGGCTCACCCACAGCACGCAGGATGGACAGGTCTGATTCTGCCAATTCTCTGCCTCTTACAAAGGGCTTGACAAAGGGACCCCCATGCATTTGCTCCAACTTGTACAGGTATGCAATCCAAGCCAGAGTATTCCTATACAAGGATCACATTTCCTGCATAATTGATGAAAAAGCTTTTATTCTTTGGAAAATGATCAAACATCTCAGAGCAGTGTAGAATTCAATTTATGTTGAATAATCCCTAAAAGTCACCTGCCTACAGAGGAGTGTTAGAGCCTGGTGCCTCAGAGTATTTCGAGAGCATCACTCAACTCCTCTCCTTGCAGAAACCTTCCAATATGGTTTGTGAATACCTACTGCAATTGCCTGGTCTTTCCAGGACATGGGGCTCCATAAAAGTCTCACTCTAGGTTACAGGCGGCAGGCAAGCAGAAACCAAAGGAACTACAGGATGATGAAATGGAAACAGCTGATTGCACCTTATCCCTATTGTACAATGAAACTGGCAACCAAGATGCTGTAATTTGGCTGTAAATGTATTTTACTAGACTTTACTCCTGTACTAGCGCTTGTCCCTAGATTACAGAGATTTTTCAGCAACTTCTAAGCAACTGATTTTTGGGAGCATGTTTATTTAGAGCAGAGCCTTTTAACACTCTTAGCCCATGCTGCCCCTCCTCTAATGCAGATTTTATCCTAATACCCTGCTTGGGAGCATTTGGGGGGTTATGCAAAGTGAGGGACACTTACACCATTACACGAAGAGCACATCACAGAGCAAGACCCAGGCTGTCCCAGCTCCCTCCTTCATTTCCCATGGAGCGGGGGAAATGGAGCCACTGGGGCTCAGTGCAGTCTGTCCTGGACTCTTCCTTTTATAATGCCTTTGTGAAATTTATTCCAACAAAGCAGAATGACAAGAAGACAGAGGGCCAAGATGCCTTTTCCTCCAATACCTCCCAGGAGAGCCACCTATGGTAGTGTGCTAATGTCAGATATTTCATTTCACCATACTGCTTGCACTCACCACACACTTCTAGGAGTTCCAAGATGGATTTTCTTGCTTGCAATACTGTCCTGAAATATTTGCTCACTGATAAAATCAAACATCTAGATAAAAAGCATGAGTATCTGCAAATAATTCAGGAAATTCCAATCTAGCTTGCCAAAACATCTGTCCATGTTCCATAGAAAATAGCCTAACAATTTCCCCTGGGAGCAAACATCAGGGGAAAAAAGTCTTGAATTTTTAGAATACCAGTGGAAATTTTTTAAAAATTAAAAAAAAAATTTTTTTTTTAGTGGCATTCTGCTAGGTCTCTTATGCCTCATAAAATTATTTTCCGGGGGAAAAAAAAGAGAGGGAAAAAAAAACGAAAAAAGAAAAAAAAAGTTTGTACTTCAAAATACTATCTTCTAGTGTCAGTTTCTTACTCTTGTTTTTACCTGGATGCATGTTTACTCATTTTGGTGAAGCTTTTCCAATTCTGCAATTGGAGAGAACTGTGCAGATATTACTCAGTGCTCTTAACAGCATCAAAAATGCACGGACTGGTCATGCCTGCTTTTCTTGAGCAAAAAGTCATATCAAACCCATGGGTGTACTCTCATGAACAGAGCACGCAGAGTTTACTCACAGAAAAAAACAGAAGAGAAGTTTGAAAAAGCACAGTTATTTGTGGCCTTATAGAGTGAATTTTAAAGCAGGTCAATTACAGAGATTACAAAACCATGACCATTCTCGTTATGAAACAGCCATATATATATATTAAATGACAGCTTGTGATATTTCATAAAAGTAATAAGAACTAAACAACAGGATGGGCAAGAGAAGCAATGATTTGAACCCAGTAACAGAAGTTACTCCAGCAACAGCACTTTTGACACATATTCAAGCATCACTTCTTTATTGGCCTTTTAAGTTTAGATGAAACTATTCCAGAGTATAGATGCCTATCTGTCGGAAAGAAGATATATTTTACCTATAGTCATGAAACACAATGCAATACAAACCAAAGAGTTGTACAAGCCAAAAGGGGAGATCAGAAAACTGTATTACTGGTTAACTTTGCCTAGAAATCCAAAATCTGGAAGTGCACGTCTTTCTTCAGGTTGGTCTCTGTGCCAAGCCTCTTGCAGATGCTTTCTAACGATTCCAACCCTTCCTAACCTGCCATAGTCCTGAGAAATGGAGCACCTGAAAAGAAAGGCTGAAGCAGCAAAGTTTCACGCAGGGATGGAGGCAGGAGTTGGACCTTGGGAGACAGATTTCTGGAGATGGAGGTGAAGGCAGAAAGGTCTGAGGGATGGGGAGAGAAGCAGAAGAAAAAGATGACCTTGACTAGTGGAATTGACTGCTTTTGGTGATCAAAATAACCCCCATTTTTATCAATCAATTTTCAGCAAAAGTTCAGTCCTACCAAACCCATGTTACACTGCATTTTGTGTTCTTAGCTCTAGTTTCTTTTGGCAATAGTTGAAAGCAGATTGACACATAAAAAATGGAGCCTTACCTGCACCTTTTCTTCAAGAAGGATCCCCAATGCCTTTTGTAACAAAAAAGATTCCTTATCATGACAAAATTGGAAAAATTAAAAAAAACCCACACAAACCAGTTTCCAAAGTCCTACTTAAACAACATCCTTGGCTGGTTTAAATTTGGCCTGCCAAAGAAGCAGCTATTTCCTGCCAGTTGCAAGGTAGCAATGGCAGCCTGTGATTTAGGATTCAAGGATTAGTCTTATGGAATGTTTACTTCTTCCAGGAAAAGGTGCTCAGCTGTGATTTTCTGAGCAAGTGAAATGATTGGAGAAGGCTAAAGCTGTCTTCACAAATTGATATTTTGAGAAATAAGGTGTGGAGGCTCGAGCAAGTCATGAGTCTCTCTTGTGAAATGGCTGGTAGAATGACTATGCTGGAGAAACTCCTGTTTTGAGAATCTGTGAGAGCATGACCTGTCATCCTGATTTGGATTATCCATTTAGTCCCTGTATTATTAAAACAAGTCTCCTCTCCTCTGGGATTCCGTTCATCTTTGTGGGTGTATTCTACTAAGGAGAAAATATGTTTAATAACACACACTAAGGAAAAGTTATGGGTCTTGGACTCAAGACAGAAAAGGGGGCTTCTTAAATCACAGTGTATAGGTACAAAGCACGTTTCAAAATAGAACAGAATGGAAGCAAAAGAGAAAGACATTGCTGAGGTTTGTGCTTTACCCTGTTTCTCAAACAATCTGCTGATCCCACTTCTTGGCTCTGTTAGAGCTGGTGAAAATTTTGCTGCTACATATAGTAATATATGGGGTTGGGATGTCTCCTGAGATGACTAATCCGCTGTGTCAAAACACGGATTGGAAATAAGCTACTACAGACCTTCACCACACAGCTATTTGTCCCTAGCAAGGGAATTTCAGCCACTCTGAAGACTGCCATATCTAACAAGACAAAACCTCCCCGACACAGTTGTTTTTCTCTGCACAAGCTGCTCGAAAACAAATGCTGGCCCCGAAGGATGCAGCCCTCAAGGGATGGGGCCGAGGGATGGGGCCTCCCAGGGAAGGGGCTCCCCCGAGGGATGCAGCCCCCGAGGGAAGTACCCCCAAGGGCTGGGGGCCCACCGCCCCGGGCTGCGGCCCCGAGGGAAGTGGCCCCGCGGGATGGGGCCCCCCGAAGGATGGGGCCCCGAGGGATGGGTCCCCCCCCAAGGTATGGGGCCCCCCGGGATAAGGCCCCTGCTGCCGCCATCCCTCCCGCGGCCGAGGGCTCCGGCGGCGGCCCGGCTGAGCGGGTGCTGAGCCCCGCCGCCCTCCTCCCCGTCCCCAGCTCTGCGCACCAGCCCAGCGCCCGCACGGCCCTTCCTCAACCCGCGCCGGGAGAAGGCTCCTCCGGCCGCGGGGCAGCCCAGCCCAGCCCGGCCCAGCTCGGCCCGGCCCCGGCCGGGGGCGCAGCGGGCGGCGCGGCTCTCACCTGCCCGGCACGGCGCGCCAGCTGCACCGCCACCTCCGCGCACTCCTTCCAGGGGTCCCCGCCGCCGCCACCCGCCGTCGCCCGCCCTTCCTCCTCCTCCTCCTCGCACGGCTTCATCGCGGCGGCCGCGCTGCCCGGAGCGGGGCCGCGGGGCGCGGGGGGCCCGGCTCCCCGCCCAGGAGCGCCCGCCGAGGAGGATGCCCTGGGCGCACGCACCGCCCGGCGCTGTCACTGCGCGCCCCGGCAGCGCCCCGCCCAGCGCAGCGGGGCGGAGAGAGGCGGCCGCCGCGGTCAATGGGGAAGGCGGGCTGGCTGCTGGGCGCTGACTTTAGGTGAGCCCCGGGGGCGGAGGAGGATCGGGAGAGGCGGGGGTACCGCGGAGAGCAGCGCCGGGGCCGCGCCGAGAGGGTGGGATGCGGAGAGCAGGGTGCGGGATGCGGAGAGCAGGGTGCGGGATGCGGAGGGCAGGATGCGCAGGGGGGACGCGGAGGGCAGGATGCAGGATGCGGAGGGCAGGATGCGCCGCGCCGCCATCGCCGTGGCCGTGCCCCGGCCGCCCCGCCTGACATGGCGCCGGGAGCGCTGTGCTGGGGCTGGGGCGCTCCTGTTTCCCCCGGGACGAGGAGGAGCCGCCGCGCTCCCAGGTCGAGCGGCCCCTCGGGGGCTCCGCTGCCCCCCGCTCCCCAGGGCCATCCCGCGGAACGGGAGCCCGGCTGTCGGCGTTACCGGGGCTTTGGGGGAAAAGCTGGCGGCTGGCATCGGCCATCTCGGGAATGAAAGGGAAAAAGTGTGGGAAAAGCGGCCCCGGGAGAGGAAAGGCAAGTTCAGGTTTTAAAGTTCAGTAGCTTGTTAGTGCTTGGGAGTTCAAGTGTGTGCTAAGAAATACACGGCCCTTTCCATTTTTCCCTTGTCTTCGTGTGTCATTTTGGATTTGTCAAGGATGAGAAGAGGAGAATTCAGACCCCACTGTTCTAGAATCCGTATAAGCCAAATTGCCATGCCGGCAGAGTAGCGAACAGAGCTAAGCGATTCTGGATCCGCCTCGTAGAAGGAGGGCAGCCCAGGATGAATGCATGCTTATGCAATAGAGCAGCCAGACTGTTGTGCTTAAAACACTGAGTGAGTGTTGGGAACACACACTTTATCTGTCAGAGTGAGGCTTTTCCAAATGGCTTGTTCTGACGCACACTTGGCATTGAATGGGAAAAAAGAGAGCCCAGGGACTGAGTCCATCAGCATAGATTTTGAAAGGGGCATTAAGTACAGAGAGTGTATGAAATTTGTTATTGTCTTTCAGCACCTGTTTTGTGGTTGAGAGTTTCATTTTCAGGGCTAGAATAGAACCGCTTTAGTGGCAAACAGGTTTGCATGAAGAAAATTGCATAACACCACCACTTACTATCTCTGAACACAAAATTAATAAATTTCCTAGAGACCAGGCTAAATTAAATTGACTTGGGTATTCTATTTAATACCTAAATCTAGATCTATTTTCTTTTATTGTTTATCTTTTAGGACGCAGATGACTTTGGGATGAGAGGGACACTTGCCACATGTAGTTCACAAAAATAATATACACTTTTTAAAATAAAACACTTGGACCTTTTCCTTCTAAAGCAAGGGACTGAACTTCATGGATTGTAGCACAAGAATTCAACTTCATTCTTTAAATTTCTAAGCTCCACCCTGGCAGTGGATGCCACAAAGACAGCAAGGCTGTCACTCTACTTAGTGAAATATTTTTTAGTCCCCATTTTGAACCAGGAAAAAAATGGTAAAAAAATCTGAGAAGGCGAATTAACTACTACACAAAGTGTGAAAGTTTGGTTCAAGTATGAAATGATGAAATTTTGTTGAATAAATTCTTACCAAATGTTTGTCAGTCTTTCTGCTGACTAATTGCTCTACGTCACTTGTTTCTTCCAAACACATATCTCCTTTGTTCTTATGTAAGATTAGTTTCCTTAAGTGCAATAACCCTACAAACATGCAATATAATTTGGACTAGTGTAGAACAGAATTGCTCTGGATTCTTCCTTAATCTGAGTTTCCTCTAGGCTGATAGGAAATTTGTACTTTTTATTGCTGCCATAGCACACGGTGGCTTCAGGACCTTCCAGAGAGTTTCTGTGCAGGGCCAGATATGTAAATGTATTTCATGGTGAGATGAAGTATAGACATTGCTGAGATGTAGTATAGACAATTTTGGTAAAAAAGAAAATGTACAGTTAACCCTGGCTTTGCGTTCTAGGAAGCATATCAGGCCATGACAAAAGTGTTTTCTGTATTTTTCCTTGAAATACAAAGTTTTAGTTACTGAACTCACCATCAACAGAAGTCTATACCTATTGCTGAAACAGGCTAGATCCTATTCTGATGTAGTGCAGATGGTTTCTTCCTGTATGCCTCGGGTCTGCCTCAATGCCTGGAGATTTGTTGTTAGTAGGCTGCCACAGGGGCATTTGGAAGGCAGTTTAAGGCATGTTTTGGAAGCAGGCAGTGTGAATAACAATGTAGTAGGCAGGATGCACAAGTATCCCCACTGAAGGTATCTACAGAAAGTTACACACACATCACAGAGAAGTACTGTTGCAAACACAGAGAAGTGCTCTCCTCAATATTTTTCTAAGCAGGAGTATGTCCTCTTTCTAAGTGATGTCTGGAAAACAAGCATTTGGACAGTAGAATTTCCCCAACCTTCTCTTCTTTCTGGTGGTAAAATATTGATAATAGGGTCACCAGGCTGAACCTGAGAGGCTAAAATATCTGAATGATATTTTACATATTTATTCTCGGTTTTTACAGATTCATTGCAGCTATGTGGCTCATGCAGGTAGATTTAAAACAGAACTAGAAGGCCAGCAAAGAACACTTCTTAGAAAATCAGTGACTGCAGCTAGTATTTTAAGACCTTCCAAAATATTTTGCAAAAACATACAGCTGCCTGTAAGGCCTATAAACGGTAATATTTCTCTTTATCAATCTCCTAGTCCATGACAACTGTGTATTTATTACTTTTCTGAAGTTTTTTTCAAACCTTCCTTAGCCTAGACCTGCCCAGGCAGTGTGAGCTTCCTCATGTGAGCTGCTGGCTGATTTTGAATATCCATTCACCTCTGAGCAGGTTGAGGCTGCTCTCTGCCTTGCTGGATCAGACTCTCCGTTCATCTTTCATAACTGCCAAGGTCTTTCATAACCTCTGATCTTTCATAACCCCAAACACTAGCCAGTTCCTCTCACATGCCTTTTGTAACCTACACACACACCACGTGTTTAATCTCGTCCATTTGGAATAGGCCCATCCTGATGAACCTGAAATACAAGTGTTTCCTGGGTGCTTTGTCTGCCTCAATTTTCCTGAGCCCCAGCCAGATTTATGTGGATGTTGGACTTCCCTCCCTGAGACAATGAATGCTCAGTGGAGAGGAAAACCTGTTCTCTCTAACGCCAGAAGAGAAAAGGGAGCCTAGTCATGGATTTCTGCTCTCCCGGGGTGTGAAGCCCTAATTGATTAGGTGTGGCTGAGCTGGGGGTGGCAGTCTCCTTCCCTTCCCGTCCTCAGCCGCTCTGTGCGCCACGCAGGGGTCCCCACTGCGGTCTGCTCGGAGCAAACCCCAGGCTCACTCGCGGGGGGAAGCTGCTGCAGCTGGAATTGCTTTAATTCTGCCTCAGCAGACAGCTTGCCATTCTCTCCTTCGACAGTAATTGCAGGCTGCAGTGATGCCATAAAATAGGTTGTAGTTTTGCAGAGAGGGTGACCTCACTGTAGCTACCCGTCCGTTGACGTGGAATCCTCAGATGCTTTCCAGTGAGGATCTTTGTCGCTTCACGGGCTTGACGGATCTTTGTCACTTCATGGATTTGATGGATGGATTCCTAATAGGGAATAAAATGGGAGGACAAGTGTATAACAACTTTGATAAAAACAGAGGGGGGGAAAAAAAAAAGGAAGAAATCTTTTACAGTTATTAGCCTGAGTGCGAAAGAGCGTTTCCTCAGCGTGACAGCCAGAGGCTCGCTGCACTGTTATTAAAGCACTTCAGTGGGAATCCATGCAGATGGCTTTTTTACCCAGCATAGGATTATATTGGATTACTCATATAAAATTGTTGTTTACCGTCTCTAGCCCTTTTCCCCAGAGCTTTTATCAGGAATCTCACAAAGCATGTAGTTTGAGCCTGCCTTTAAGAGGTAACCCAGATGAGAAGCCTTTTGTTTGTGTAAACTGCTACAGTGTTGTAGTTTAATGTAATTTTAATGTTGCAATGAGAGATTTTATACCTGATAAAATGGGCTGTTTGGCCCAGATTTTCCTTTTGCCTACAAGGAGGGAAGTTAGACCATAAGGAGATGCTCTCTCTTGTTGCTGGACTCCCCAGAAGAGCTGTGGTGATCCCACTTCTGCTCCATCAGAGACAATCAGGAATTCTTAACACTGGCACAGTTTTTTGCAATGCTTGCTAATGAGTCGTTTATGGCATAATGCTTGATTAACACACTGTTCTGAGTGGTGTATGAGGTATTTCTTGTGTTCCCTTTCTGTCATGCAGAGCCATACTCTGACCATCTTTCTTCTTTATGTCCAGAAGGCCCAGGGATCACTGCTTAGACATGGTCCACATCTTCCCTCCTGCCACAAACTAACAAACTGTCTCAAACATGCAGTACAAGGCTCTCCCTTAAGATCTACCCTGGGGGTTGGTTATAACAAGGAAATTTTTTCTCACTTCAAGGTCCAACAGACAGCTCTACTGGTAAAATGGCATCCTTCAGTTTTTTCTGGAGTTTTCGGACTGGCTCTGTCATCCTGGGAAATTTTCCCTTCCAGGAGGTATGGCTGCAAGAACTTTCCTGAGGTGCAAGTGCCTTTGATTCTACAGCAAGAGATGTTTTTCTTTTCTATAGAGCGTTCTGTGACAAGGTAATACAGTCCCAGGCTGTTATTCTTTTCCCTAGACCACACCTGTACGTGTAAAATAAAAAGGTGTTTTTCCCTGGCCTTGAAGGAAGAAGCAGCAGGCTGTCTCTGCCACATGCACGCCAGTCTTGTTTTTTGATCCACGGAAGACACTGAACATTATCCACTGAAAACAATGTAACTTGATGTTTCTGTCACTGAAGGAGATACAGAACTTCTGTCAGTGTGCTGTGACAGGAATGCCTGCAGCCTGATTTGGATTAATAAGTATTATCTCTGTTAGATTTTGTCAGCTTTAAGATTCACTTTCTCATCTATTATGAGAAAATATTTTTTGTTTCCAGTTCTGCAAACAGTCACCTTTAATCTGACCATGTCTTGGTGCTTTTCCTCTTGATATGCAGGAAATGTTCATGAACTGAACCCTGAACTTTTGCTTTTAGCAAAAGTGGCTGTGCTGAGGCTTGGAAAAGCCAGACTGCTTCTCCCTGTTTCAGGGAAGGCTCCTGAACACAAATGGGATTATTACTCTGTGACCAAAGATCTAAACAAGATGTGGAAAGGGCTGTTTTCCCATGTTGGCCATTTTGTTCAAGGTTGTTCCATGATTTTTCAACTGGCATTTGTCTGTGAGACTGGCAGCCCCGATTGTACCACAGAACATACCGGGCAGAAAAATCACGTTAAGTCTTGCCATCTTCCAGACTGAAATGGACTCAGGAAGAAGTCACTGCTGACACAGCTGATGGATGGAATAAAAGAGATTAATTTAGGGCAGGTGAAATTTGTATATGATTTACAAAGGCATGAAGATTTTTATAGGAAAATTTTAATTCCTGAAAAATCAGATGAGGATGGTAGCTCTCTGAGGGTTGAAAGGACACATATTGTCCTTTAGTCCATGTAGAAAAAAGGCTACACTTGGGAGTTATTGTAGGGTTGCATCAGGTAATCCCATGCTTATGTGTTTTCTGACAAATCAATGATTTTGGTGCACATGTAGCTGAAGAAGAGTGCAATGGGTCACATTCCTGCTGTTTGGCAGCAAGTAGCAGGCTCAGCACCGCTGGAATCAATGACAATTTCATTTGTGTGAGCCAGCATGAAATGTGTCTTTGTTCATACCAAACTACATTAAAACAAAAATGCAAGGAAACAAGAATGTGTTCAACAAACGAGCTGAATAATAGTGCAGGGAAATGTTTCTGCTGTAATTGTTTACAGTGAAAAGTATCCCAGTGGCATTTCATACATTCACTGCCACAGAGAAGTTTTTAAAAAAGCTTGTATTGTTAGGATCTTTGGAATCATGTTTCCTAATCAAGTACACATCAGTCTTTTATCATTTGTATAAATGATGGGGTTTTTTGTATACACGTAGGCTAACATTAGGTTTTGATTTTGGATGCTTCAAAATCTGATGGCCAGTGCTACCCACCAGCCTTAGGCCAATTTTAAAAATTGATTGAGTATCTTTAATTTGGAAGAATGGATGCTCATTTTGAAGTGGAGCCTCTCAAAATCAATGGCCGTTTTGAAAATGTCTGCTGATAATGTGCATGATTAAACCAACAAGAGCTTCAGCTGTAGCTTTTCCCAAGAGGATCAAGATACAAGTTGGGGTTTTTTTGGTGTCATTTGGATGGATCAATGCTAGTTTGACAAAATCTGCATCTTACACAAACTCCTTGCAGGTCTAGCAGCATAGATGAGAAACTTGGCTGTTGTCTGCTTCCTCCGTCTGTCTTCAATTCCCCTGCCAGGCACGGAAAGGTGGGAAAGAACGGGGCCCACTTTCTAGGTCAGAAATCAGGAATTCTTGTTTCCCTTTTAGCTCTGTTGGTCTATTTCCCAGGTTTTTTGTGTTCTACTAGTAATTTCTGAGTTTTGAAACTATTTGGGTCTTAAAAACTGTGCCTAGCTGCCTCGTCAGCTCCTGGGTAAGCAGGAGAGCAGCAGTGTGCCCAGAACTGGTTGTGTTGGTAGAAGAGCTGGGGAAACTGAGTCTGCAGGTTTTACACATGAGAATCACAGAATGGGTCAGGTTGGAAGGGACCACAGTGGGTCATGTGGTCCAGCCTCCCTGCTCAAGCAGGGTCATCCCAGAGCACATAGCAAAGGATTGTGTCCTGATGGCGCTTGAATATCTCCAGCAAGGGAGACCCCACAGCCTCTCTAGGCAATCTCTTCCAGTGCACGGTCACCTGCACAGTAAAGAAGTTCTTCTTCATATCTGGGTGGAACTTCCTGTGCATCAGTTTCTGCCTTTTGCCACTTGTCCTATTGCTTGGCATCACAGAGAACATCCTGGAGACTCACACTTTAAATATTCATACACATTGATAGGGTTTCCTCTCAGTCGTCTCTTCTCCAAGCTGAACAGGCCTGGCTCCCTCAGCCTCTCAAGTGGTCCAAGACTCATCATGGGCTTGTTTTCTCTGCTACTTCTGACCTAAGTTGCTATTTGAGTGCTGCCTGGTGCTGCCTTTTCTATGCTCTAGTTTCTGCAGAAGTCCTGAATTAATCCATTTGGGCTTTTTGCTTTACTGCTACACTCACAGTATTTAAAATACCCCGAACAACCCCAACCCAAAAGCAAACACCTGGGTACCATAGGAATGTAAATCCTATTGAGCCTTGCACACACTTTGTACAGTATTATTCCTTGATATTCAAGTGGTCTTGCCTTGTATGGTATAAAGTGATTATGACATTCCCAATATTGAGGAAACAACTGTTATCCTACTGGTACTGTCTACAGTGCGATACTGGTATGCAGGATACGCTGGATTCCACTGTGCTGATCTCTCTCCACCACACTTACACTACAGCTTCTTTGTCACTGGAAAAATTATTTCTGAAGTAATTTTACAAAGTTTTGCAAAACATCAGAATCTCTATTATATATCAGAGTGCATTTTCTTCTAAATCAGTAACATAGATTCATTGAAATGTTGGCCTGGAAGGGACTTGTTGTCTACTTGCTCTGTGCCACTGTGCTGTGTGTATTAGGTATACCTGTATTCAAAGTCATGCCTGATCATTCTCTGATGTGTTTATTAAAATATATGGTGAGGAAGAACTACATGTATTTTTCTTTGATATCAAGAAATTTTCCCTCTCATCCAGTTGAAGGGATGAGAGATGTCTACTCTGTTAGACAGTAACTTTATTTCTGCTCATTCTCCTCTGGAGGACATGGGAAACAATTACTACTGTCCCTTACAATAACCAAAGATAAAGTCAGTTAAAATGATTCTGATTTCAACACCTCCTGATACGCTGTATTTTCTTCTATATGTAATTTTTATTCCTGTTTTACAGACTCCTCAGGACCTCACCTGAGACCTTGTTTGTGTTGGATAAGCCAGAATAAAACTGAGTAATTGCATCTCAGGGTATTGCTACTTCATCTGAAAATGGGACTTACCTTTCTCTATTGTCTTGGTTTTGAAAGACAGGTGTCTGCTAAGGAAGGCAGAAGCCTCCCTTGAAGTGGCAGATATAACCCTTTTTCCTTCGACTTATTATAATTTTGAAATCAAGGGCCTTTAGGCAAAGATGTGGGAAATAGGAATAACAGTTCCTTACTATATATATATATATATACATATATACATACATACATATATACATACATACATATATATATATATATATATATAACCAGTCAAACAAACAGCAATAACTCTGGCAGTAACAGCAATCACAAACCCAGTCCCAGCCTTCTCGGCTGTCGGGCCCTTTCCCCTCGGGTGCAGTTCCGCTCGCAGCCGGCAGGGGCGCTGGCGGCTCCCGGTGAGCAGGGCAGGTGCGATGGTTCCCCCGCGGCTGCAGGGGGCGCTCCGGAGCGAGCTCGGGGAGCACGCGGCACTGGTGCCCTGGGATCCCGGGAAGGGATGGAACAAAGGCTTCACAAACCCCACACGGCTGGCTTCGGTGTCTGGCCGGACTCTCGGGAACAGCAGGCTGGAGCGGCAGGCTGGAACGGCGGGGACGAGCACAGATCCCAGAGGACAGACGAGACGTATCCAAACGGGGAACCCCCCGGAGGCCCAGGCAGGCAGGGCAAGCACGGCTACAGCGCAGTGAAAGCTCGAAGCAGCAGCGGGGCAGGGCGGCCACAGCCCAGCCTCCAGCAGGGCAGGGAAAACAGCTTTTGGATCCTGGCGTTGTTTCCAGCAGAAAAGAAAAAAAAACGGCCGAAGAAGAACCAGCAGCTCCTTTCTCTGCAGCTTCTCTCTCCGAACTCGAGAGCGAACTGACCCCACACCCAGGTGAAACAAAAGGGTAGCCAGGTCTTTTGTTTGCTCTCAAGCACCCAGCAGTTTATCGTCTTAGTAACAGAATGGGGGAAAATTCCTTTAACAGGAAAAAAAACTAGGCCTCTTAAAACCCCAACATTATCCACCCCGAATTTTTTCCCATACTAACATGTTACATGAAACTTAACCCTTTGAACCATATAAATACATGCATCACTCGAATTATATACATATATACATGCTGATACTGATACAAGTACAGAGCCATGGGTAGTTCACCCTAAAACAAGGTCCCCTTGAGGTAAGCATCGGGTCTCTCCATCCCTTTGCATCACCCACCAGGTGCAACCTGGTCCCTGAGCAAAAACGACCCCACGGATGGGTTTGTCTTTGCTCAAGGCAGACTTAACTTAAACAGTTTTTCCAAGCATACCTCTCATGTGCACCACTGGAACCTTATCCCCATCTGTTGTTTGTAGGGATTCGGATTGGGCAGGGCCTGCTCGGCTGGTGGAGCCTTGGGTGTTAACTGACCAGGTGGCTCTTGCTAAATGCACCTCCCAGTTTTTGAAAGTCCTTCCACCAAGTGCCTTCAAGGTGGTTTTAAGCAGTCCATTACACCGCTCAACCTTCCCAGCTGCTGGTGCATGGTAAGGGATGTGGTACACCCACTCTATGCCATGTTCTCTAGCCCAGGTGTTTATAAGGCTGTTCTTGAAATGAGTCCCATTGTCAGACTCGATTCTCTCAGGGGTGCCATGCCTCCAAAGGACTTGCTTTTCCAGGCCCAGGATGGTGTTCCGGGCAGTAGCATGAGGCACAGGATAGGTCTCCAGCCATCCAGTGGTGGCTTCTACCATTGTGAGCACACAGCGCTTGCCTTGGTGGGTTTGAGGCAGTGTGATGTAATCAATCTGCCAGGCCTCCCCATACTTGTATTTGGACCACTGCCCGCCATACCACAGAGGCTTCACCCGCTTGGCCTGCTTGATCGCAGCGCATGTCTCACAGTCATGGATAACCTGGGAGATACTGTCCATGGTTAGATCCACCCCTCGGTCTCGTGCCCACTTATAGGTGGCATCTCTGCCCTGATGACCTGAGGCATCATGGGCCCATCGAGCTAGGAACAACTCTCCTTTATGTTGCCAATCCAAGTCTATCTGGGACACCTCTATTTTTGCAGCCTGATCTACCTGTTTGTTGTTACGATGTTCTTCGTTAGCCCGGCTCTTGGGAATGTGAGCATCTACATGACAGACCTTCACGGATAGCTTCTCTACCCGAGTGGCAATGTCTTTCCACTCCTCAGCAGCCCAGATTGGTTTTCCTCTGCACTGCCAGTTTGCCTTATTCCACTTTTCCAGCCAACCCCACAGAGCATTGGCTACCATCCATGAATCAGTGTAGAGGTAGAGCTTTGGCCACTTCTCTCTTTCAGCTATGTCCAGAGCTAATTGAACAGCTTTGAGCTCAGCAAATTGGCTTGATCCACCTTCTCCTTCAGTAGCCTGTGCAACTTGTCATGTGGGGCTCCATACAGCGGCTTTCCATTTCCGGCTAGCGCCTACAATTCAGCAGGAACCATCAGTGAAGAGGGCGTATTGTCTTTCACTCTCTGGTAGCTTGTTATATGGTGGGGCTTCTTTGGCACGCGTCACCTACTCCTCTTCTTCTTCAGAAGATAACCCAAAAGTCTCACCTTCCGGCCAGTTCGTAACTATTTCCAAGATCCCAGGGCGACTTGGGTTTCTAATTCGGGCGCGCTGCGTGATGAGGGCGATCCATTTGCTCCAAGTAGCGTCGGTGGCGTGATGCGTGGAGGGAACCTTTCCTCTGAACATCCACCCCAGCACCGGTAGTCGGGGTGTCAGGAGGAGTTGTGCCTCTGTGCCGATTACTTCTGAGGCAGCTTGGACTCCTTCATAAGCTGCCAGGATTTCCTTCTCTGTGGGAGTGTAGTTGGCTTCAGATCCTCTGTAGCTTCGGCTCCAGAATCCCAGTGGTTGACTCCGAGTCTCACCAGGCACCTTCTGCCACAGGCTCCAGGACAGACCATTGTTCCCGGCTGCAGAGTAGAGCACGTTCTTCACCTCTGGTCCTGTCCTGACTGGGCCAAGGGCTACCGCATGAGCAATTTCCTGTTTGATCTGGGCGAAGGCTTGCTGCTGTTCAGGGCCCCAGTGGAAATCATTCTTCTTGCGGGTAACCAGGTAGAGAGGACTCACGATCTGGCTGTACTCGGGAATGTGCATCCTCCAGAAACCTATGGCGCCTAGGAAAGCTTGTGTTTCCTTCTTGTTGGTCGGTGGAGACATTGCAGTGATCTTATTGATGACCTCAGTGGGAATCTGACACTGTCCATCTTGCCACTTTACTCCCAGGAACTGGATCTCTCGGGCAGGTCCCTTGACTTTGCTCTTCTTGATGGCGAAACCAGCTTGCAGGAGAATTTGGATTATTCTCTTTCCTTTCTCAAACACTTCTGTTGCGGTGTTCCCCCACACAATGATGTCATCAATGTACTGCAGATGTTCTGGAGCCTCACCCTTTTCTAGTGCAGTCTGGGTCAGTCCATGACAGATGGTGGGACTGTGCTTCCACCCCTGGGGCAGTCGGTTCCAGGTGTACTGCATGCCCCTCCAGGTGAAGGCAAACTGGGGCCTGCACTCTGCTGCCAGAGGAATGGAGAAGAATGCATTGGCAATGTCAATAGTGGCGTACCACTTCGCTGCTTAGGACTCCAGATCGTACTGGAGCTCCAACATGTCTGGCACGGCAGCACTCAATGGTGGAGTCACTTCATTCAGGGCACGGTAGTCCACAGTCAATCTCCATTCCCCGTCAGACTTGTGCACAGGCCAGATGGGGCTGTTGAAGGGTGAGTGGGTCTTGCTGACCACCCCTTGACTCTCCAGCTCGCGGATCATCTTGTGGATGGGGATCACAGCATCTCGATTTGTCCGATACTGCCGGCGGTGCACTGTCGAGGTGGCAATTGGCACTCGTTGCTCTTCCACTTTCAGGAGCCCAACTGCAGAAGGATTCTCAGATAGTCCAGGCAGGGTGTTCAATTGCCTAATGCCCTCTGCCTCCACAGCAGCAATCCCAAATGCCCACCTGAGTCCTTTTGGGTCTTTGTAATAGCCATTCCAGAGGAAGTCTATGCCCAGAATACACGGGGCCTCTGGGCCAGTCACAATCGGATGCTTTTGCCACTCCTTCCCAGTCAGGCTCACCTCAGCTTCCAAAAGGGTCAACTGCTGTGATCCCCCGGTCACCCCAGCGATGGATACAGGTTCTGCCCCCACATGTCCCGATGGCATTAAAGTACACTGTGCCCCAGTATCAACCAATGCATCATATTTTTGTGGCTCTGATGTGCCAGGCCATCAAATCCACACCGTCCAGAAAACCCAGTTCTCCTGTGCCTCTTCCTGGCTAGAGGCAGGGCCCCTCTAGCCCTGGTTATCATTCTTTCCCTGGGTGTACATGCTCGAGGTACCTTCAAGGGGATCCGACATATCATCCTCCTTTCTGTAATACCTGGCAGCTCGGTCACGGGAGGCTGAGGCTACTTTCACCTTAGCGGAACCCCCTCGGTTAGTGCCTCCCTCCTTGAGTTCATGCACCCGCGCTGCCAGGGCAGAGGTGGGTTTCCCATCCCACCTTCTCATGTCTTCCCCATGCTCACACAGGAAAAACCACAGCTCAGCTCGTGGGGTGTACCCTCTCTCTCTAGCAGGGGGACGACGGGCTCTGACTTGGGGGCCTGTGACTCACACTGGTGCCACACTGACCTTCTTCATCTCTTCCCTCATCTCCTCCCTCATCTCCTCTCTCATTTCCTTCCTCATTTCCTTTATCTCCTCTTTGAGGCCCCAGAACCTGACATGGCCCCAGACACTAGAGATCCTACCCCAGAGCCTCATCCTGCCCCAGAACCTGCCACGGCCCCAGACACTAGAGATCCTGCCCCACAGCCTGACACAGCCCCAGACACTAGAGACCCTGCCCCACAGCCTGATACCGCCCAACAGCCCACCTCAGAAATAGACTACCTGAACTGGGTGGGGGTACTGGCGAAAGGGATGCAGGAAATGTGCCAGGAGATAGGCCAGGTGCACTCAGGACCTCACCTGAGACCTTGTTTGTGTTGGATAAGCCAGAATAAAACTGAGTAATTGCATCTCAGGGTATTGCTACTTCATCTGAAAATGGGACTTACCTTTCTCTACAGCACCATTGCCCTGCTGGCTGGTACTATCCCTCCCAGTTTTATTTTTTCCTTGCTGCTACTGTAGCTAGTTACATCCAGCTGTCCTTTTACCAAGAAGTGACCTCGTGGTTTCCACAGTATGAACTGTCTGTTGCCAATTCACTCCATGTTAGCTGACTGAAGTAGCAATTTTGGTGCCAGGGAATTTGGAGTCAAGGTGACTTGTCACAGGCTCCAGCAATTAGCAGTGTTGGGTGGCTGCTTCTATGGAACCACTACAGAAGACTTCACAGGCAGAATTCCTGGCAGCAGGTAATACCACGGGCATATCCTTCCCTCACATGGACTCTCAGGTTGCTGCCAGCCTCAGAGCTGGGATCTTGTGTCCATTCAGCTCAGCACAGCGAAGGCTGAGCTGAATATAGACAAGGCTTTCACCTTTCACTGTGACCCCTGTGTGAAGTTCAAGAAGTTGACTGGATGGGTGACGGGGTTGAGAGTGGAGGAGGAGAGATGCCAGGTTGTGCCCTGGAGCCAGAGGTGTGTGACACTTCCCTTAATCTGATTGCAGTTACAGTTCCCACTTGCAGCCTAACCTGACCCGTCTCCTGCCATGCTTTTGGTCAGCTGTGGACTCACAAGGAGGCAGTGGTGAGCTCCTGTCATCTCCACACCCTCTTCCCAGGCACAACAGGCTGAGAAAGCTGGGGCTGTTCAGACCTCACAGCAACCTTCCAGTATCCAGGGGCCTACAGGGAAGCTGGAGAGGGACTCTTGGTTAGGAGCTGTGGTGATAGGACAAGGAGTAATGGGTACAAATTGAAAGGGGAAATTTAGGCTGGATATTAGGAAGAAATTCTTTACTGTGAGGGTGGTGAGGCACTGGAACAGGTTGTCCAGGGAGGCTGTGGATACCTCAGGCCTGGCCAGTGTTCAAGGTCAGGTTGGGTGGGGCTCTGAGCAACCTGGTCTGGTAGGAGTGCAAAATTTGCAAGGCACTGCAATCGGGTGGGCTACATGGTGAAGATGGAGGGGCAGGTGGCGTCTAGCAACATTTGACACAAAAATAAAAAAGAAAAAGGAAAAAATGATGGAAATACGATGTGCTTTGAGTGAGGCAAGATTTTATACAAAGACAGGAGATGCAGAGAACAAGAGAAGACCTAGATTTGAGACCTAGCAAATGAGAGAGGAACAGGAAAGGTTTTAAACTGCCAGTAACAGAGGCTTGGAAGACCAGCAGGCAATGATCACTGCTTTGGGTCAGTCTTGCTGTGATAGCTGGTCTTCCTGTGGCTGGTGAGTGCTTGCTGTTGGTAGGTGTCTGTAAGGTCCAGTCCTGAGGGTGAAAAGCTTTTGTTCCGCCTGTGTGCCCTGCAGCCAGGCCTGCCAAAAATACCAGAAAAATGATAAAACCAAATCACAGAATCACAGACTGGGTTAGGCTGGAAGGGACCACAGTGGGTGATCTGGCCCAACCTCCCTGCTCAAGCAGGGTCATCCCAGAGCACATGGCACAGGGTTGTGTCCAGATGGTTCTTGAGTATCTCCCGTGAGGGAGACTCCACATCTCTCTGGGCAACCTGCTCCAGTCTGTGGTCACCCTACAGTAAAGAAGTTCTTCCTCATATCCAGGTGGAGCTTCCTGTGAATCGGTTTCTGCCTGTTGCCACTTGTCCTATTGCTTGGCACCACCGAGAAGAGCCTGGCTCCATCCTCTTGGCACCCTCCCTTTAGATACTTATACACAAAAGGCAAAGCTCAGCAAGTAGTAGCAATGGCAAGTACCACCAACACTAAGGACACAGCTGCCGCTCCCCACTGGGCAGCAGCATTATCAGGCACGCTGTTATCTGCTGCCAGGGGGATGTCTGGGCCCGCCTGTATCTCTGTGATGGGGGAGATGCAGAACCTGCTTTTGCAGAGATCCCTCACTTGGCGTGCTGGTGTATCCGTGCAATCTACGGCTGGCAGACTTCTCAATGCCCCCAGCTGGTACCTGTTAGTCACAGAAAGTCACAGAATCACAGAGTACGCTGAGATGGAAGCGACCCAGCAGGATCATCGAGTCCAACACCTGGCCCTGCGCAGGACACCCTGAGAATCACACACCAAGCGAGCCTGCGAATAAAACTAATGACAATTTAGAAGGCACTGGGCTGTTGTTTCGCCGGCTGCGGAGGCGGACGCTCGGGGCAGGGAAAGGCTGCGCTCCCGGGGCGCAGGGCGGCGGCGGCGGCGGCGGCGCACCCGGGGCGCGCGGCGGTCGCTCGGCTGTGACGTCCCTGCTCGCGGCCTGTCCCGGGCCCGTCCCGGCCTGTCCCGGGCCCGTTCCAGCCTATCCCGGGGCCCGTCCCGGCCTATCCCGGGCCCGTCCCGGCCTGTCCCGCCCGCTGCCCCGGAGCTCCCGGCGCTCGCCATGGCCCTGCCCGTCGTACACAGGTGCCTCCAAGTGAGTACGGCCCCGGCTCCCGGGAGTCCCGGTGCAGGAGCGCCCGGGAGGGCGCGGGGGGCTCGGCTGGGCCGGGTTTGCTTTGGGGGCCGAGCTCGGGTTGAGAGCGCAACGCGGGGCTCGATGCCGGCCTTCCTTCTGCTGGCCCAGAGCGTCGGGTATACTCACACCCTGTAGCAATACAGTTTTATATATATATATATATATATATATATATATATATTTTTTTGTGTGTATATATATACATGTATATTATATAGTAGTTTTATATATGTACATACATATATATATATACACGCATACATACATATGTATGCTACATATATACATACACTATCTAGTGCGTATATGTTATACATATAACTAAATATATAATTATAGGTATTATATAATGTATATTGCCTTATATGTTGCTACATAGATATAGTTCTATATTGCTTCATATATTACTATAAATATCATATATGTTATTGTGCTGGTTTAAAGGCACAGAAAGGCACAAAATTAATTTCTGGGCGTAGAGCAGCGATAGGGGATACACATCGTAAAGTCACCCCAAGACATTTATATATATATGTCAAATATATATGACTGCGTACTGCTAGGCAAGGTCCAGCAGACATGCACGCAAGAAGTTCAGCTACTGTGGCTGTCTTTTTGTCTCTGGTGAGGTTAAATCAAAAATAAACACCAGCTTGGTTGCAGAGCTGATGTTTGTAGTTTAGGAGTATAACTGAAAACTTAGATGCTTTGTCCCTCTGTGATTAATTTTAAATGCAAAACCAGTTGCCATAATTCATTATGTTCCTTAATGAATTAAGAAGTTACATTAGACACCTTTAAAAAAAAAAAGTTAAAGAAGCTTTGTTGTAGTCAAATGTTAATGAAATTTGAAGCCAGTTGTTTTTCCTGCCATTTTCCTTCAAATGCTTCTATGGCTTAAGATAAATGTAGTAAAGCTTTTGGGAGAGGGTTTTAATATGAAGTGCTGTCAGCTTAGTTACTATTTGATTTGAAATTGTTCCTTGATTTTTCGTTTTTCAATTCTCTTCCTTTTCAGCTCAGTGATGAAAATGAGCAGTTAGTCAAGAAGGTGAAAAAACTACACATAAAAAATAAGGAGCTAGAAAAGAATCTGTGTCAGATCCAAGAACAACTGCATCTGCAGCGGTTAACGCCTGTCTGTGGCACAAGCAGAGAGTAAGAATTGTCAAACATTTCTCTTTTGCATCAAAAGAAGTGCAGCATTTCAGGACTTCTATTTTCATGTCCTTAAGATGAACTAGGCATTATCTGATCTGTATAATTTAAGGAACTGTCTTTGAACAGGGTGGTAGGGTGGAAAGTGCTGGAGGCCTGTAAAGGAACAAAGGATGTCTGGGGCATCTCATACAAAATTTATTGTAGTGAAAGAACAGTTTTAATAGCAAAAAGTAGTACTCCTGCTTAGCCAATATGCTCTCTCTGTTGCAAAGACTTTTACACTATTTTTCTACCAAAAGATGGTAAGATAAAGGTAAGTTGAATAGCATCAATGCTGTTAAAAAGGTTTAGAAACGGAGACCTTAGGACCTGAAAAACTGTAGTTCTAGTGGTTTGGAGAGTGTCCTGCCAGGATTTACATACCGGTTTGCAAAAACCTTCCAGGGTTTAAGTTTTGGTGTGTTTATGATCCTGCCTGGAAACCTCTACCATAAAATCAAACTGAAAAATAACTTGGCCTTTTTCAGTTGCTTTGTTTGATCCAATTAAATTTGTGAAATCTGATTTTATGAAGCTGTTGTGTTTGTTTCAATTAAGTGTTCAGGTTCAAACAGAAACCTGTTTATGGCATAAAGGCGGAGACAGCAAGGATCTGGTTCTAGAGAGTGACAGTGTCAGGTGAGTTCTTGGAAGCTGCTTCTTCATGGAATTATTCTTCTCTTTAGTGTAGAAAATGTTCATAGTTAAGTCAGTTGATTTTTTTTGGCTGTTATGCAAGTGGCTTTCAGCCTTTGAAACAATGGGAAATCATTCACATTTTAAAATAACTACAAAATCTTGGATTAAACTTGAAAATAGTGCTGAACAAAGAAAAAAATTGATTTCTTTCTCAAGTAGTTCATTGAGAAAAATTTAGTGAGCCAGGAACCTCCTTCATGTGTTTGTGCACACATATGATGTTTTTTGTAGATTTTTTAACCTAGAATTTTGTAGTTTCATCTTCTGTTTTGTGGAACCTTTCTCAGCTCATTTTATATTGCTCAGTGTTATGTGCATATAAAATTTATAGGCTGATACTGTTTTTTAAATAAGCTAGAGAAGCAGTTCTACTTTTCAGTCTAATTAATTTTAGAGTTGAACTACTACTTATGGTAGTTTGCCAATTAATGGTAGAATTAAACTCTTGTAACTGCTTTTCTGATGCAAAAGCTTGTCTTTAAGAAAGAAATATACTGAAACATTTTAACAACTAGGCAAGCTGCATAAAATATTGCTCCATCTGCCTATGACTTGGTTGTAAAATAAACAGGCTGCTCCATCCTTTCAAAGGCTGCTTTTTGTCCACTTACATAAATGGGTTGTGGATCTTACACAGATCTCTGTTGCTCTTTGGCCAAGTGCCCTGTTTTTAGTGTTTCCTTTAGGTGGCTGTTGAAGACCCATCTTCTTTTTTTTTTTTTTAATACCTTTACAGCGTACCAGACTCTCTTTGCAAGGTACATAGCTACATAAGCAGGCTGACTGACTGACTCTGGACTGGAATTGAGTTCCTAGTTAGGTGCTCATGTAGAAGAAGTCCACGTTAGTCTTTGAACTGAATGCTGTACCTGCCTTGTATTAGATTGCACATAGATAACCTGACCAAGCTTTTTTTTCGAGCATCTGTGTATATGTTCTTTTACAAAGCTGTGCTGTGCTACAGTGTTGCTCATCTCCTTGTGGTGTGCAGTCATGACTTATTATGAATGGCAGCTCTTGTGAGAATTCCTGAAAAAATATGAAAAATGTTTGCTCATGTCCATCAGTTAAATTGTGGGCCTCATATATGTTGGCTGAATACTGTGAAATATGGTAGGAAATTAGTACAGCAGAACTTGATGCAAGATAATATCAGAGGGACAGATAACAGCCCTAATCTGTTTATTTGACGTTTATTTTACCCACTCATTTTCACATTGATTTCATTCACTCATATCCTCACACCCACACACTTGGAAGCAATGAGATGCTTTGTACAACACAGAGAGCTGGGAACTGCCTCATATGTCCTCATCATGGGTTCTTGATTGGTGGTAAGAAACTAGTTTCTGGAGAAACTTTTAAAAATCCTTTAGGAGTGTTCTTTTTCTCTTCGTGTTGTGCTGATGGGGAGAGGAATGATGCTTGTGACATGCTGCAAAGTCACTGGCAGCCTCCTGTTGCTGGTGTGTGGGTCTTCCCTCAAAGACTGATTTGCACTGAGGTTTAATTGGAGTGTGGCCTTGTGTGTTGGGCAAAAACAGCAGGGTCCTCAGTCTGGCTGAGTAAAAAGGATTCTGTGCCATCCATACAAACCATTCTTTTAACTTGCTTTGCTGTTATTTTCTGGTGCTTTCTCTTTCTGTGTTGACAGTCACGTTTCATTCACTGCCATCTTGAGTATTTCTGTTACAAATCTCTGCAGCACAGCTACACCCCAAGTGATCTGTGTGGGGCATCTCTAACACTTCTACCATAACGGATGTCTTTCATGTTTACAGCAATTTATGCATTTCTTCTGTTTTAGACTCCTTCAGATGTATAATGAGCTACAGAAACGTTATGTTAAAGAAACCAAAACAAACAAGGAGCAAAGCGAAGCAATTAAAAATCTCACTGTAAGTAGCATTTGTAGGAGCTGGTATCAAACAGCCAAACATAAGCTTGTAGGGAGACTGGAAAGTAATTCTACCTTTGTGAAATGAGACCATGCTTCTCTTTTTATACCTACTTGGTTTCCCGTGACAGAGATAATGGAGAGTAGCCTGTAGTTCCCTTTAAAAGTGAACTCTGTCACTGGCATGTCTGAAGCAGAAAGCTGTCTCCCCTTTCCTTGCTTTTTTCTTTACTCATCCACCTACCTGTCCTTCCAATTGTATATGCACCTTGTGACCTGTCTTGCACCAGCCCTGGTATTTTTCTGCACGAAAATCTGATTTTTCTCAGAAATCCAGCAGTAAGCAAACCAAATGAAGGCAAAGAGTTTCCTGTTGGGTAGCAAGGTCTATGGGCTTGCTGTACAAGGAGTCTGGCATCATAACTGGAGTGAAAGTGGGGTTGTGTGGCCAGGAGCAGTTCAAGTGGGTATTGCCTCTTGTGGCACAGATCGAACATTGCAGCCGACCAGTCTAAATTCCTCATTTGTCCTTTGTTTTTTCTCCTTTCAGACCCTTTGGGTGAATGTAGTTTTTAAGTCAGCAATTGAAAGCTCTGGGTTTGCATTCAGGGTGTGTTTCCAGTTGTATTCAGTTGAACTGTGTTTTTTCTATGCATTTAAAAAAAATTGTTTTGACAGATTAAAATTAATGAGCTAGAGCATAATCTTCAAGAGCAGAGGCAAAGAATTGAGCAACTGGAATGCAAAAAGGTTTCTTGGAAAACTAGTGCTGTTTCTGGAAAAAGAAGTCAAACCCCAGAGGGAGGAGTAACTTCTCACAGGGACATTTCTGAAAAGAAGGAATCCTGTTGCAGTAGATATTTAGGTAATGGTGTAGTTGTATTTGATGATGTTCCTTCCAGTATGCCTAGCAGAGAGAATGCCTTTCATTTCTGATCTAGAGGCCACTCCAGGCTATTTCTTCTTCTTCAACCAGCAGTACCTAAAATGTCTTTTTCATTTTTGAAAACCTGTTACGTAAAAATGGCATTTTGTAATCTAGAATTCAGCCTTGCATTTTTTTGTTTGTGATAAAATGTTTGCTGTTTTCTCTTTTTCTGAAACTGGTCCGTTGGTGTAATCACGGGTGGGAGTGCGTGGCTGCATTTAGGGCTGGTATTTATTCTAGTAAGATGTATCTACGCAGATCTCTCAGTAATAATGTTTGCTGCCCCATTCTTTGGTTTTCAGGCACTGAGACCAAAAAGAACCTCTTTTTAGGTTTAAAACATTGGACGAACCTGGACGGTGCTGGTTTCAGCACATCCTTCCTCATATAAGTAAATCCGGAATTTCAGGTGTAATCTTCCACTTCAAAGCATAGAAAGAGATGGATGAGATCATCTAATGTAGGCATAATTTTCAGGAAATGTGCTGTCAGCAAGGGCTGATGTAACCCTCCTGTAAATCAGAAAAATGTAATCAAGGCATGTGATGTGTGTTTTGTGTATTGTAAAGTAAAATAATCCTACATTCTAAGAATCTGGCAGATTCAGATTATCCAGTTGGGAGATCCTGTTACCTTTAATAGTACCTGGGAATATGCTGGGTCAGTTCTTAAGAATAAATCACTGTATGAAAAAGGTACTTTAAGATGCTGAACCATCATTTTCTAATATCACAAAAGGTAGGCAGCTCTTTAGCTGTAATATGATTCATATGAGGGGGATGTTGACTGTGATGGTTGAACTCTACATTTTTTTCATTTGAATATAGAGCTATTGTTGAAGGAGATTAAAAAGCTGAAGAAAGAAAATGGAAAGTTGTCTGCAGAAAAGAGAGCACTAAAAAATGAGTTAGCTGGATTAGACAAGGTAATTTATTTTAAGACAAGCTTAACAGTAGGTGATTTTTGAAAAACTAACTTTTCCGCCTGAACTGAAACGTCTTTAGGCTGAACATATGTTGTTATCAAGTAAAATACATAAAAAATCCGTGTGTAGCATTCTGAGAGAGATGGAAATGAATGGCTCCTCAAAACATTCATGTCCTAAAAGGCTGCTCAGCTAAGGAAGACTGTTTTCCCTTGAACTTAAGCATGTCAAAGCTATGCCTCTGACAAAACTCCAAGTTTAGGGAGGGCAGAGGCTTTGAATTTTTTTGTTAGATCGATAGGTGTAAAAAGTGAAAATGTGAACATTTGGTAATTCTTAAAGTTATGTAACAAGATGATGAGATCTTACCTAACTATAGAAGACTCAGTTTAGTATACTGACATGAAGTTTTATTTTCAGCAACAAATTGTTTAAACTGATTTTTGCTTGTTCCTCAAGTCTTTTCATTGGTGGTTTTTTTTTTGTTGTTGTTTGTATGTTTGTTTTTTGCTTTCTGTTTAGAATCTATTTTCTTACCTTGCAGTCCTTTCTCTCAAACTAAATAATGTTATGGTATTAATTTCAGGGGTAACAGTAAAAGAGGGTGATAGTTCATTGGATGTGAAACTTGTAGAACATTGAGCCAGGGTGAGTTCTAGATCCCTGTGTTTGGGAATCAGGGACAATTTGTTGCTGAGAATTTCATCTTGCAGGAGAGAGATACATAAACCTGAGGTTGTGGCTTTTTATCAGTGGCCCTTTTTTTTTGGTAGTTTTAAGTCACTGTATGTTATATAAGATGTATGCAGCTGTTCATTTAAAAAACATGCTGGAAGAATAGGGAGGAGAATGTCAAATATAGATAGTTATAGGTAGATACATCGTTACTCTGGTAGCTAGAACATTCAAGGTTTGGTGAAACAAAGTCTTGGGTGATTATACTCTTCTGTCCATGTATTTCCCAACAATTTTTGACTTCACTTGCAAAGGATCAGAATGGGACGTTATTCCCTTGTCATATTGGACTGTCATTTTGTAGCTGTCTGGTAGATCCATATGTTTTCCTTTTTTTAATTAATCTTTCCTATTATTAGTCTGTATTCCAGTCTCTTAACATAACTTGAACTCTGCTTGTCTGTTCAGGGCAGAAATTATTAAATTATTACCTAAAGTTGTAGTTGATTGCGGTATCTCACCATAGCTATGTTTGCATAACTCAGCCATACACACATAAAAATATAAAAAGTGTCTTTGAACTCTGGAGTAACTGAACTCCTGACTAGCTCTTACTGAGAATGTCTTTGAAAGAAAGTTTAAGTTGAATATTTTGGGGTTTTTCTAGGGTTTTTTTGAAGAGGTAGAAGATCTAAAGCACGCTGTACAGGAATCTGTGAAACTGAACAATGAGTATGAAAAGTACTTGAAACAAATAAGTGTAATATATGGACTGCCTTTTACAGCACATTTGTAACTACTGGGTAATTTAATGCCAAGTAGAGTGTCCACATATTTTTTATACTTGCTGTAGCATTTAAAGTGGTACCACAGTTTGATAATGTTGTAGATTCAGTAATGGGATCTCAATATGACAAGTGCTCAGAAATGTTGTACTTTGTGACCTTGATTTTTTTTGTTTATATGTTTTTAAATAAACTGTGATCTGCATAACTTCAACTAAGTTTCAAACCCATCTCTTTCACACTTGCAGAATATATTGTGGTTGTGCATGTTTATGGGAATATAATAAAATTGTTTTATTTTGAAGAGCTTCCCAATTTATCCTTTTCTGTAAGCTACAGAACAAAATCAAAGTATCTGTGTAGATTTGGCAGTCTTCATGGATTTCAGCCCTAAGGATGTGCTAATGCAAACAGAAATTAAATCTATCATTAAATTATTGCAAAGGGGTTTCTTAAAAATGCTAAATCTCTGCTTGGATTTTTTCTTCAATCACAATAATAGTGAAAAATTGTGGATGAAGGAAGGATTTAGTGCTCAGAATTGGAAAGTGTATTCATAAAGATGGGTCAGAGAGTTTTGCATCATCAAAAGAAGAATTCATCAGAAGCTCTTATTTGGTTCAAGAGTGAGGTACTTGAAGAACTCTGGTATTTGAAGAGCTGAAAAGTGGGAGTGCAGAAAATCAGAGTCCACAAGGCAGAAATGTCTTGTTGCTTCAGGGAGGGTGAGCTTGGAATGAGAAGAGACAACTCCCAGTTGCAAGTGTAGCTTGCAGAACCTTGTGGGATTTGAACCTGAACTTGTTTGTAAGGACATTCCACAAAAGTTTAACATAGTTACATTATAGAACTATATTTTTCTGAAAGTTGTAAATCTCTACCTTTGTGACATTGTGATGGGAGAGTTGAGTGAAAACTCCTTAGGGTAGAAACACTAAGCTTGCTTATAACCTGATACAGCTTCTTTAGCTTCATAAAAATACATGCACACTCCTGAGGGATAGGACTAAGAGCAGGATTAAGACTCTCATATCTTACTGGTTTTCTTAAGACAGTTTTATGTAGGTGTAATTTAATAAAGAAATTTGCCTCAAAGCATGTGAGGTGTTCAGAGTTGCATATTCACTAGGCAATAGGGAGGGGAAAGCTCCAGAACTCCATGTTCCTGCTCTGGCTATAGACCACTGTGTGCCCTTGTTTCATTCTTGGCTCACTTGCAAATTAAAGCTGGATAATGTCCTGAACAAGAGATGGAAAAGGGAACCAGAAAAGGAGTGATGCAAGTCTGCATTGCCAGTAAACTTGATGGAAGAAAAACAGGAGGATAGCATGTGTAACAGAAAAATTTTAGTGCAAAAATGCTTGTAACATTCGTTAATAAGTAAAACAAACACGAATCCTGGAGAAGAAAGCAGTGCCAGTCACTGGAGCCTTTTCCCCCGCAGTGTTGTGGTACAAAGCTACACTTTTAGCGTGTTTAAACTTTGGCCCCGTTGTTAAATGATCCAGTAATTGTGCTCGTCCATAGGCTGATTTTTAAATGTTGGGCAGAACAAGAAACAGTGAGGAGTCCTTCAGTCTTTTTTCATAACTAAGGTCTTCCAGCTCTGCTGAGGGCACTTAGTCTAATGTTAGTCGTGAGCCGTGTAAGGGGGAGCGCCAGCCACG
>NW_024580666.1:8292458-8421237 GCF_017639235.1 Corvus kubaryi | reverse complement strand
GGCACGGCACGGCACGGCACGGCACGGTACGGCCCGGCACGGCACGGCACGGCACGGCACGGCACGGTACGGCCCGGCACGGCACGGCACGGCACGGCACGGCACGGTACGGCCCGGCACGGCACGGCACGGCACGGCACGGCACGGTACGGCCCGGCACGGCACGGCACGGCACGGCACGGCACGGTACGGCCCGGCACGGCACGGCACGGCACGGCACGGCACGGTACGGCCCGGCACGGCACGGTACGGCCCGGCACGGCAGCGGAGCAGGCGTGGGCTGGCAGGTGGCAGAGCGAGGTGGGCAGGGATTTCTCTCAGCCAGTAGGAGGAGCTGTCTTTCAGCTCCATCTGCATCGCCGGCTTTCTGTGAGGTTGTTCGTGTTTTTTTTAATTTCCCTTTCCGCTTTTCCTTTCACTATCAGGAATGCTGGCAGTGTCGGGTGCAGATGGGGCACCTCTCGCAACTTCCACATCTGCGGTACAAATCCCCAAATAGTAACAATTAGCAGCAGAAACGCTGGAGGAGAAATGTATATGGAAGTGACCGGCTCTGTGGCATTGATTGTCTCTTGCTGCTTGTGACTTTTGAACATGGCAATTTTGCCTTGACGATATTTTTATTTTCTACTGATTGCAGGTTTGGTTTGCTGGTGTGGGTTTCTTTTGATGGTGTTGTTTTTTTTTTTTTTTTAATTCGATGGCATCAGTTTGCTCTTGAAGATGTGATTTTCATTTGCATATTTATTTATTTGCTGGACATGGCTAATGCAAGTTAAACAACTTACTGGCATTTTCTGTTCAAATTAATACTGTTTTTGTTGGAAGAGGGACTGTCTCAGACTACCAGTCTACTTCCAATAAAGTACTACTTCCTACTCTGCAGGATAGAGCCATATACATTTGTGTGTTTGGATAAGAATTTGCCTGCCTTTTTGTCCTTGTTGCTGTGCCAGTTAGCAGATACCTCTGCTTTAATCTTGCCTCCTTGTGAGATGTACAAGTGAGGTGGTGTTATTTTGGTTGCTAGTTAAAGGGCAGATGAGATGAATATGAAACAAGTTAATCAGTCTAAATGTGTAGTTCCACATACTGTGGAATTGTGACATCTGGTCAGTGGCTTTCTCCTGCTAAATCAAGTTTAGATAGAACTGAGTTCCATGCAATTAAGTATTAATCATGGTACTGCTTGATAATGCATATTAGAAATGTTTCATGGTGCAGGCTAATGGTTCTTTGTCTTGAATAAGTACTTTGTAGTGCTGATATGGGAAGCTTGTGTTTGAAAATAAGTGGCTATTATCAAATAGGGGTTTTGGTTACAAAAATAATATAATAATCACGTGTCATTACTCAGTTTCCATGAGACATAAATCAAATGGGCTAGTGCATAGGACAGTGAAGCAATTTAAATTTGTTCTGTGTTCTGCATGTTACTGAGGCCAAGATTTTAGAAACAATCCACTAATTTTGTGTGGCTTTGTAATTTTGTCCTAATTTTCCTCATATTTGGGGTATAAATTTTCAAAGGTACTGAATATTCACAGCTGTAGTCAGATTTAGGCAATTCAGACGTGGGCTGCTAATCACTGAATACTGTGTTCAGTAATTGCTCACATCCTGGATATTAGTCCTAAATTAGGATTTTTCTCTTGTAGAAAGCAAAATTGCAATCCCGTTGTTGCGTGGGGGACCACATTTTGTGGATTTCTCTGGAAGTTGTTCTTGAGCCTGTGAAGCAGCATCTCTATAGCTCACCTGGAGTCCCTTTACTGTGACCATGCTACACTGTTTACCTTTAAAGAGCGGGGCTTTCAGACCTGCAGTGCTCTTCAGACTGAGACCCTGAGAGGCTGGACCTGGGATCTGAGGCATTTCCTTGGAGAGTAAGGGCTGGTGCCTCTGTCCTCTCCGCTGGGATGCTTTCTTGTGGGCACTTACCCTGAAAAAGTGTTCCTGTCAAGGGCTGTAGAAGAAACAGGAAAAATACTGGAGTTTCAAGAGGGGTACATTCCCTGTTTAGGTTACAAGGTATCCAAGGCAGCAGAAAGCAGTAAATACAGTTACCTCACCAATTTAGTTCATTAGCTGTTTCTCTACAGCTGCAGTGAAGTTTCTTTTTTCTGAGGCTGAGATGTTTCTTGTTTTCCTCTTGTCAGAAATGAAGCAGCCTTAGTTAATTACCCGTGTATCTGCGCCTGTGTTCCTGGAAAGCTCCTGTAAACTTGTTCTGGAATAGTAAATTGCCCTTGGTTCTTGGAGATTACAATGAGCCATATTAAAGGTGGCAGTGCTATGGATGAGGTGTAGTCATGTTCTGTGTTTGTGCCAGAAGATATCTTCTGGGAATTGTTTAGCCTGGAGAAAAGGAGGTTGAGGAGAAGCCTTATTGCTCTCTATAACTACTTGAAATTAGGCTGTAGCCAGGGGGGTGTTGGTCTGTTCTCCCACATAACAAGTGATGGGACAAGAGGAAGTGGCCTCAAATTCCACCAGTGGAGGTTTAGATTGGATACTAGGAAAAATTTCTTCACTGGAAGGGTTGTCCTGTATTGGAACAGGCTGCCCAGGGAAGTGGGGGAGTCACAATCCTTGCAGGTATTTAAGTGATGTATGGATGTGGCACCTAGGGACATGGTTTAGTGGTGGACTTGCCAGTGCTGGATTAAGGCTTGGACTCAGTCTTGGGGCTCTTTTCCAACCTAAGTGATTCTATAAGAATCCTAATGGATTTTTTTTTTCTTTGTTGCAGCTGCTGTTCAAGCTAAGCTCTGTCTTTACCTACCTTTGACCCCCACTCATAGTGTTTTCACTTAAAAGTTCTAGAAAAAGCATCATGCACCAAGATCCTGGCTGGCTTTAATCTGGTTTCCTTGGTGCTGGTCGGAGCAAGTGCAGTTCTGTGCTCTGTGTGCCTGGAGGAGAACTTTACTCTTCAGGTCAATTACATATTCCAAACCTTTCAGCGTGACAAGAAGCTGACACTGTAGGCCTTGCATGGTAGCTTTCCACAGGGAATGCTGACCTAATGAATATTTTATTTTGTATTTTATCCACAGGGATTTTGTGCTGACAAAAAGCCCAATGTGATCCTTTGAGTAGCCCAAGGTGTTTTCATCCGAGAGAGAACCTGAGCCATTGTCTCATGCTGGTACTGCAATGCTGAGTTCTAGCTCAACCACTGTGAAGAATCTCCCTCTCAAGAGGAGGCTCTGTTTTCTGCTGAAACTCGTGTGTTTTGTCAGCTCAGTGTTAATATTTTGTGAATTTTTAATTTACTATGTGGTAATATTTCAATGCCGATGGCCAGATGTGAAAGGTGGAGCTCACATGAGTGAAAAAGAAACTTCAGCTTCAGTCCTAAAGGCCA
This sequence comes from Corvus kubaryi, assembly GCF_017639235.1. Lineage (NCBI taxonomy): Eukaryota > Metazoa > Chordata > Aves > Passeriformes > Corvidae > Corvus > Corvus kubaryi. The sequence continues at coordinate 8,417,867 of NW_024580666.1, read as the reverse complement.
TAATTTTAGCTGATACACATCTACTTGGTGAAATCAAAGGACATTGGTTGGATAAGCTAAGAAGGTAATTATTAATTTTTTTGAATAATCTCTACCCAGTTTTTGCATTTTTAGTAGTAGCTAATGGAACAATAATTCACTGTTCCATTAAACAGCAATTCATTAGAACTGTAATGAAAAAATAAACAAGCTGCTATTACTTCTTGCATGTGTTGGTCCTGATTGTATCATGGTGGAATTACCCACCAGGTTAAGATGCACCTACTGTCCTTACATCTGATTTGTAAGTATTTAATTTGAATTTCATAATATATTTTCGTATTTCAGTGGGTAGGAGCCATTTTCCCATTCCCATTGCTGGGCTGTGGCTATGTATTCACAGTTGAGGATCCAGAGGTAAGGCAGTGATAACTGGTTCTGTATTTTCCTTTCAGGGAATGGCAAATGGAGAGATCTTTCCAAACTGCTTTATGGTTACTGCAGCCAGATATTGTTTTTATTCTGGGAGATGTTTTTGATGAAGGAAAATGGAGCTCACCTCAGGTATGACATCATCAGCTCTCTTGTTTCAAAAAATGGGGATTTCTTGAAGGAAATGGATGATGGAGGTTAGATATGCACGGCTTTGTTTAATTCTGCCACAGTTTTCCTGTTGGTAGATGTTTCTAGTCTTTTAGATAGGAGTTGAAATGTTGTGATTCTCCTTCATTTTTGGTAGTACCTTGACAGTTTTGCCCCTCATATAAAACTTACAAAATGTAAACATCTCAGTTTGTGCTTCTGTGTTACACACTTGTGATGGGCTGACCCTGGCTGGATGCCCAACAAAGCTGCCCTAACACTTCTCTCCTCAGCTGGAGAGGGGAGAGAAAATGCAAAAGAGACCTTCCTCCTTCACTGACCTTGGTGTCTGCAGGGCTTCTCCTCTCACAAATTCTCACTCCTCTCTCTGGCTGCAGTTGCAGAGTTTCCTTTTATGCCACCTTCCTAATTCTGTTATCCCAGTGGCAGTATCAGCCTTGGCCAGCAGTGGGTCCATCTTGGAGCCAGCTGGCATTGGCTCTGTGGGACATGGGGGAGGCTCCTCCCTGCAGCCCCCCCAGTACCAAAGCCTCACCATGCAAACCCACTACAAAACCAGTGGTCCCCTTCGATGCTGTGGAACAGCACTAATTTCTCCTTTTGTTTTTTCTTGCAGGCATGGGCAGATGATGTCAGGAGGTTTCGGAAAATGTTTAAGTATCCGGTTTCTACGGAGCTGGTGGTCATCGTTGGGAATCACGACATCGGGTTTCATTACGAGTGAGTCTTGTCAGTGAAAGGAGCACACAAGTGCTAGGAGTGAAGTGTCAGCATGCCCACAGTAACTGGTGCTGTGTCTGAGGGACCTGTTTTGTGGTTATACAGAAACTTTTTGATCATGATCAAATTAGAAAGGGTCGTAATTTAGAGTAAGGTCTGGGCACAAAACAGGTTTATGCTTCTCTGACTGTACGAGGGTTGTTCAGAGCTGATCCTTCTGCACTGACATGGAATTCTTGAAGCTGCTTTTCCTTGGGCCTCCTCCTTAGAAAAGTGTTTCCACTCCTGTTATCTCAGCACAGAAGAGTGTAAGTGCCCTCACTCTGCTGGTGCTTGCCCTGATGGGAAGGGCCAGAGCACACAAGGGCTGCCACAGCACCCCTGTGAGTTTCCTGAATGATTGTGTCAGCTGGATAACGGAGCAGCAAGCTGCATGAATGCTCAACAACCTGTAAAGCAACTGTGTCAGATGAGATCCAGTGGCAATTTCTTACCTCAGTTGTATTTTTGCTCTGTGACACAGAATGACTACTTACAAGGTAAATCGATTTGAAAAGGTTTTCGACTTTACTTCAGGAAAGCTGGTAACTCGGAAAGGAATAAAGTGAGTATATCTAATTTTTTTCTAATGAAATAGTATGGGAATGCTTAACCTAGAGCCTTTAAAAATTTTTTTTAATCATCTACCTTATGATGTGTTAAACCCCAAACACTTTGTACAGACCTGTAGTTTGATATGGACTGGAAGCTGTACTTAGAGCTAGGTAAATTGTAAAAATTTCCTTTTAAATGGAAAAGTACCATGGAGTCAGAATCCATTTCTCTGGTTTGCCTTTTATACTTCCTTGCAGCTGGTAATGAGCCATGGCTGTAAACAGCAGGATTCATAAAGAAACACAAACCAACCCCCTCTGTGTTTACAAATTAGGAGTTTCATTAATTTTAATAACTTCTTTAGTCTGCAGAACTTAACCCTTGTTTGAGGAATTCTGGAACACAGCAGTTGCATGTCCACGGTTTTTCCACAAGGTGGGGTAATAATGCACAAGCTGGTTTTGGCTTGGAGCAGACCTCGGTGCAGTTTGTTCTCACAGCTGTGTCCCCGTGGCTGCACTTGCCTGCTGTGTGCCCTGTTACCTCCAGACACCATGCAGGAACCCGATGAGGGAACGCAATAGTGGGTTTGTGGAAAGGTTCAGATTTAGGAAGGGAAGGCACACTGCCCCTCTGTGTTTGTCACATGTGCCCTCGGGCTGTACTCACTTGTGGAACCGTGAGATTCAAAACCTACAGGTTTACACTGGTTCCCTTAATTAAGCAAACATTATAAATGTAATTAAAATTAATTAAATTATAAGTTTAATTTAAAATTCTGAACCGGTCTGGAAATGGTCGTACCTCTTTTAGGAAGATCTCTGAGCTTCATGAATGCTCAGTATAAAGCTGTTGCTTATCATGCAGATGTGGGGTCCTCTAGATAAGTATTTCAACTGTTTAAAAAATGTCCCCTTTGATAAAACAGCACAGCAGAATTCTTGCATGCAGTTGCAGATTGTATGTCTGGTGTCCATTAACTGCAATGAGCTGCACTATTAACAAAATGTTCCTAGATAAACTATTTTACAACAAATCTGTGGTATAAAAGCAGCTTAATTTGCTAAAAGAGAATTAAGGTTTTTTTGCTCTTGACTAGTATCTCTTAAGTGAAGGCATTCAGCTCATTTTTGTCATTTAAACAGATAGTTGAACTGGGGATGTATCTCAAGCTGAATGTGTGACTAAATGGGTATGAATCTTATGGCAGAGGTTCAAAGTTGATTTGAAATCTACAGGGAAACCTTCTATTACAAATAAAATCCTGTTTTGTGTGTCAGAGACTGCAAAGTACAAAACTAAGCTTGTTCAGGGCAGCCACCCAAATGCAGTGCTGTTCTGCTTTTCAGTTCTGAAGAAATCCAGTGTCTCAAATTCTGTCTCTGAGGTCTAAACTTTGTGGGGAGAGAAGTAAGTTCTCCTTTCCCTCAGAATTTAGAATTTAGTGATGAACTTTTAACATTCCACTAGAATACAACTTAAGTATTCATTAAAATAGAAAAAAATCTTGAAATGTAAACATGAAGCATAAGGTACATTGTGCAACCTAATTAACAACCGTATAAAGGAGCCAACCAGGCAGAGACATGGCTACGGTACACATACTCAGAGGAGGATTTATAGCACATGATTTCAGGAGCTGTCACATTCTGCTGTTTTGTTGAGCTGTGTCCAACTTAGGAACACTTGCATTTTATAAAATGAAGTTTATCCCATGCGTGTGCATGAACAATGAAATGCCTTCCTGTCCTCCCCACTTCTCTTCGTCCACCCCTGGTATTTTCCAGCTTTGTCCTAGTGAACAGTGTAGCCATGGAGGGTGATGGCTGTGCTGTCTGCCGTACCTCAGAGGCAAAACTTGTGGCACTTTCTCACAAACTGAATTGCTCCCAGCAGGTAAGAGATTATTAAACATGTGATTACAGCCAGTGACTCCTCTGCCACAATGGGAATGATGATACTGTAGCATAGTCAGGATAGAACCAGACTCTCCTAAAAAAAATCTGCTTCCAATTCACATTGCAACTTGTTAGCAAGTCTTTCTCTCCCTCATATCCCTCTTAACCATTTTTACCCAACTATTAACTGTTGCTTTGCACTAATGGTGTTATAACTTCCTTGTCAGTAATCCTCCCTTTGACTCAAGATACATAATCCTGCATTTATATTTATGGATATTATTCTGTTTTATAGCCTTCAAGCATATTCCTTTAGTTTCCTGATTCTACTGCAGTCCTTTCCTCGTAGCCTAGCAGTGTTTTAATTGTATTTTTTCATCAAATCCAATTGCTTCTTGTACTTCCTTCCTCTTCCCTTTTTCATAAGCTGACTGGATGCACAGTAGGCAGCATGACTGACTGGGCTGGCAGTCAATCAGGAAACCAGCTCCCAGTGGAAAAATTGCCAGACTCTATCTCCCTTGGGCTGCCCTCAGACTCCTTTGCCTTGTTGGTGCAGAGATCCTGCTGCTGATTTCTGCAGTCAGGAAGAGCACAGCTGTATTTACAGCATGTACAGAATGGGGAGTTTCACCAGTCCACAGTAAAACTCTTAGAAGTTCATACAGTGGGCAGTATTTAAACACGACTCTGAGCTAAACTGCTTAACAAAAAACCAAAGCCAACAACCACCCCACCCTCCCTAACCCCTTAAAACCTATCTATTGCTTAATTACCTTCACCCCTTCTATGGCTTGATTTTATTCACAGAAACCGAATCACTCCAACAAAGGATGCAGTGATGTGGAAAAGCTTCCAGCTTCAGAACCCATCCTTTTACAGGTGTGTTAGAGGTGGGGTGAGGCAACACATTGACATGTTTTTGTGGATTTATTACTGTTCCAGAAAGGCTGGATCATTAACAACTGATCGTTGCTTTTAATTACTCCCAGCATTACCCTCTCTATCGGAAAAGTGATGCTGAATGCACTGGAGAAGATTCCGCTCCTCCAGAGGAGAAAAACATCCCCTTTAAAGAAAAGTATGATGTACTGTCTCAAGAGGCATCACAAAAGGTTTGATTTCTTGGGAACTTGAGTGGCAGTGGGTGGGTGAGAGGGGGACATGAGTGTAGATATAAATAGATTAAAAAATGGTGATAAGGCTGTTGGCTCAGACAAAATGGAGCGCAGCTGCTCCTATCTAATGAGACCTGTGAGAGGCTGCTTGCTAGAGCTGCTCCCCTGAGGATCATCACCATCATGGCCTTGGTCCTGCCAGATTTCCCAGGTACAGCTCCTAAGTCCTGGCACTCTTAAATCTGCTGTGGTGCCATTACCTCCACTTCAGCATGCTGTACTTCCTGTGCTGTGTAAATTATTGACACACCTGCTATGAAGCCACAGTTTCCCAACACTTTGAAAGCATCGCTTTTGCTGAATTAGTAACTGCAAGAAAATGTAAACTATCCCTAAAAACTTAATGGTCATTATTTCTTTCCTTCTGCATAAATGTCTTCACTCAAAGATTGTCAGTACAAGATTCTTTCTTAGACGAGAAAATAGCATTGCTTTACTAAACTCGAAGTTTTTCTCTTTGTGATATCCATAGCATGCTGTTGCCTTTGTTCTTCTGATCTGTATGACAAAAAAAAAAAAAAAAAGAAAAAGCCCAGTACTTGGGATCAGGGCCAAAGGAGTGTGATTGATATTGCAATACCAACACATTTCTTACTGGAAAACAGAAGTTTACAGAAAGCACTTTGTAAGAATATTAGAGTTGCCATAATTTCACTCTGTTCAAAGAAAAAGGGATTTTAAGTTCAGTTTCTTTTTAGCTGTGACTTAATTTTTGTGCTTTACCAATTTGTGTTCTAGCTGCTATGGTGGTTTCAGCCCCGTTTGATTCTCAGTGGGCACACTCATAGTGCTTGTGAAGTGCTGCACGCAGGGAAAGTCCCAGAAATCAGTGTCCCGTCATTCAGTTGGAGGAATAGAAACAATCCTAGTTTCATCATGGTAAGTTTTAATTTTTTATTTTTGTCAGATAACTTTCATAAATAAATCAACATGGCAGTCAGCTATATTTTAAAACTGATTCTACCTGTAAAAACGAAAAATTAAAAAAAAAATTGCCTACCCACCCAACCCACTCAGTACACTGCATCCACTTTATAAAGTACATCTGTGGGAGCCACATGTTCTGTGTGGTACAAAGCAATGGTGTTAAAGACCTAATTAGTATCTGGGTACATTTTCTTAGAAAGAGGGTGCATTGTAAACTATTGACTCGTAAAAATAATCAGTATTGTGCACTGAACAGTAGAAAGACCAGTTTGGCTTGGCTGATTTACCAACTATGAAAACAAGACTGTATCCACCTCAAACCCTTTTGCATGGTGATCATGTTTTCAAACGTGTGCATTAATGCAGTGAAAAGTGTTTGTGATGTGCCCACAGTCTGCCTCCTCATTGCCAATTCACATTTTATACAGTGTGTTCGTTATGCTTGTGCAGGCAGTTCCAGTGCTCAGTATATCCTTAGAGGTAAATCAATTAGTTCCCCAGTTCAAAAATAAAACAGAACTCTTAGAAACTTGGAGTAAGAAGCAAAACCTACAATCTGTTTACAGAGTAGTCTGTGACTTGGAGGGGGAAATCTTTTATGTATGTTTTACTGCTGTTGAGTTTAGACTGCTTAATACGCAGATAACCCCAAACATTTAAATTCATTTTATGCAACTGTTAACATTTGTTGTTGAAAGTAGTTCTGTTTATTCCATATTCCTGAGAGTAGCTGCCTTCAAACTACACACACTCTCTGCACACGCCAGACAGTGCATCTCCACTGCAAAACAAGAGGTTGACTAATTAAAGTTGCATCCTCTTCACTACTGTTTTAACTCCTCAGCCTTGATCCGTTACAAACTTTAATTTAAACTGCAAAGTCAAGCCAAAAAAGTTCTTTGTGGTTGAAATTCCTATTCCTAATTTGGATTAGCCAACGTGTGTTTTTGCAGCATGTACTGGGTAAGGAGGAGGGCCTGGGGGAGGAAGGGGCACATTCACAAAACCTAACTTTAGCCTGGAAAGGCTCCTTCCAGGTGGATTTACAGCAGCTAAAGTTAGGCTCCTCTTGAAGGCAAATCAGATGCGGAGCCCAGCTCTCTGTTTATGCTAGATGGGAAGATTGGCCTCTGGGCTAATGTTGGCCTGGTGAATATTCCACTTAGTGCCCAGCACGGCAAGGTATGGACTCTTCAGCCCCCTGGGGAAGGCACTGGTACTAGGAAACTGGCCCCAACCCTTGCCACCCAACACAGGATTTAGAAATTGGAGATCTGACAGCTGTGGTGTTTACTCCTGATTCAGAACCCACTGTAACACAGCAAAGTGACAGTCTTCATTTCTTTTCCAGGGCAGCATAACACCAACTGACTTCTCCCTCCAAAAATGCTTCCTTCCATTTGAGAGCAGAGTCTTCACTATCTACTGTGCAGCAGGTGCTCTGCTTGTGATCCTGGTACTAGCTCATGTTCAGCTTCTCACTCCACCGTTTTATTTTGCTCAGCGTTTAATCAGTAAGCATAAAGCAGTATGAAGAGCCAGACATCTGCATTCAGTCACTGAAATACCAAAGCTGAGAACAGTCAAACATCAGACTATATTCATGCCAGCAAATGACCTAATTTGATTGCTAGTCTGAAGGCAGGTTGCATTTACACATACCATAGAAGTCCTATACAGCTGATATGACTACTACAGGATAAATAATTAACTGAAATGAACGTTTCATGCTGTACAAAAATACTGTATTCGACAATCAAATGAGTCCTTTTCCTGCTATAATTTTTGTATCAAATATGTATATTAAAAGTGTAACTGTACATTATGTAAATCCTATAGCCTCATCACTTGTCTGCACTTGTGTCTTACCCTGGTGGAGGCTGAATCTTGCAAACTGGAAACGTTTCTCTGTTTTATTGCTGCATGGCCCTTCAAATGTCATACTTGTGTTTGTTAGGGTCAGGCAGAATCTGGATGCATCAGCACTGAGCGATGCGGATTTCTGTAGCCTTTTTAGGGTGTCGTGTAAGGGACTGCGGTTTGGGACAAGAAATCTTCTGGTTCCTGACACAGTAAATTGTTAGCTGACTATAATTTGCAGTTACCCATCTACCAGACAACAAGGGGAAGAAGCTTGAGGATCCAGTTTGCTGACACACACTTGAAAACTGCTTAAAAAAGAATTAGGGTGACACCTCAAGCTGCTGCTTTCAAAAAGATGTGCTATGATGAGCTTGAAAGAAGAGGGCCCTATTGCATCCCAGAGATCTGTGTGGTGAGGGGCCCTCCAGTCGCCGATCTCCTGCAAGAAGGAAGGTCAAATACAGCTGCAGTAACATTATCCTATGCCTTGGCCCTCAGTCTATGGACAGGGAAAGGAATGTGTGTTCTTTTACATTCCACAAGTCCTGTTGACTTTAGTGTAGTGTCACATTTTGAACTGCACTAGCTCCTCTGTGGGGAGGCAGAGGCCACCAGCTGTGCCACAAAGATAAAATCTGAGCTCAGCGTCTTCACTGTGTGGGGGAAGGTGGGACAAACCCACTGCTGCTCCCCACCCACCCCAGAAAAAACAGAGGGACTACTTCACACCAGGACCAGTTTTCCTGCTGATGTTCCTGCAGAGGCTGGGAGCTCTAACCTGAACTCCTGGGCTGGGGCTAGTTTAAAAAAAAAATACTATATTTTGTTATTCATTCTATTACTTTCTTTGGCATGAAAAATAAGATAATTTTGGGAATTTTGTTTACTATTAGCTTATTCCACCCAGCCTTTCACTTTTTGGGAAATATGACTAAATTGATCATACATATTTCTGGGAAGAGAAAATGGTCATATTATAGTATCTAAAATGGGATTGTTTTCTCTTCAACTGGAAACAAGTTCTCAATTGGTCTGTAGCCTGAATTTAAAAAGATGACTGATTTGGGTTTATAATTAATAACAATACAGTAAAAAGCTAATAAAACCTGCTGATTTATATGCCAGTCTGGGGACTGTGTTAGCTCTTCATCTCTCCCTAAATTTAAAATGAAGTTGGGGGAATGGTCCGAAGTGTGGTAAAACACTCTATAAAGTAATGTAGTCTAACACTTCTCTAGGTTTCTGTTATTGCAACTGTAATTTTAGACATTTGTACAGGTTATCTTGGACACAGGAAAAGTATATAGTCACAGACATAAAACACCTATGTATAAAATATAAAGCAGTGTTATAGTTACTAAAAAGGACATGCCTTATTGCTACAGCAATTCTTGCTTTTTATATATTGTACTGTACCACAACTTGTTTTGAGAATGTCATTTGCATAAATTATTCAAGTTTGAGAAATATTCACACATTTTGATTCTACAATATTTAAAATAAAACAATTTTCTAATGTGTCTCTTTATTAAAAGAGAAATAAAAATGTCATCTTGTAATTCTCTTAGGCCAGACACAAGGGTTTATACACCTTTTTTTTTTCTTATCTTCTTTCTCGCGATTTACTTGCACAATGAAAGCCGCTGTTGGTACAAAGATTGAAGAGCTCTATATAATGGTGCTTTACACATTCACAATCGGTCTGTGCAATTGTGAAGTTCTATGAATGACCAAAGAATTACCAAACATATTTTCTAAATATAAAGGACAAAAAAAAAAAAAAAAAAGGAAAAAAAAAAAAAAAAAAGAAGGAAAAAAAAAAAAAGAAATCCTTGGTTCCCATTAAAACAACACCAGGTTGCAATTTGGACACTTGAATGAATTCCAATGTTTTAAAGCTGAGACTTCAAAAGAGAAAGGCATGTTTGCTGCAACATCCGGTGACTGTAATACCTTACTTGGAAAGGTAAGTGGTTAATTTGCATAATTTATAATTTTTATACTAAAGAGCATTTTTATATAAACCAGAAAAAAACCCCTAAACTCTACAGATAAAGTTCTTACCTCCAGTCACTGCTGCAGGTAAGGTTGACATCAAGCTGTACAGCGCAATCAAAAACATACTTACATCTTAGCTCATTTTACAGGTACAGCCATAATCAAGGCACAAAGATCTTCTACAAGTATTTTTCTTCAATAAAGTTGTACAAAATAATATTACATTTTACAGTCTGTACAATATAATAAACCAGCAGTAAAACAAAAAAATATATATAGGGAGAGGACTGTTGTCCAAGAATGATCAGAACTAAAAGGATCATTTGTGGACAGCACAAATAACATAAGTGAGGGTGGTAAATTTTCTGCCCAGATGCAACAGGCTGAAAAGTAGCTGTAATTCAAATGCCTGAGGTGTGCAGAGACACTTAGCTCCAAAACCCCAGAAAAATTGCTTTGTCTTCACTGTTCCTCTCATTATCTACTCTACTTCCTGTGCCAGTAACGGCTTAAAAGAGGAGGTCACTTTATCAGTTGACCTGCAACTCAGAAATGCTAAAAACTGTGACAGAGTAATAAATATTGTGGTGCTGCTACATTGTGTGTCTACTTCCTCAACAGTATTTAATAACCTGATACAAAGTGCATTAATCTTTTTTTTCACCCATCAAGTACTCTTCAATGTCACGTTAAAAAGGAAACCCACACAGAGGGATAGGTATGACTTTAGTGTCATCCAGCTGACATACCGGTCTGAACTGAGGTTAACCCGCTGGAAAAAATTTAGCAGGTCACGTTCAGTTTAAAAAAAACAAAACCTAAGGGAACAGAGGTAGCCAAAGGGCTTAGTGGAATGACGAAGAAGTGGCATGTCAAAATAAAGCACAAAAATAGTCCCAAAAAGCATGAAGGGAAAATAACCCGAACTTGCTTCAAATCAGCTTTAAGGTTAAACAATTGAAAGTAAACAAAGTGAAGAGACTGACATTTCTATAGTATATTCTTCCACCCTGTGTGGGGTAGTATCAAGAGAAAGAGTAAGGAGCAAAGAATTTAAAACCACAGGTTCCACGGTGATCCCCCTCACAAGAGTTCGTACTGGCGGAGGTGCATCCTCTGAATGATGTCTCGACAGTCGTTGAACACTCTGCGGATGTTTTCTGTGTCCACTGCACATGTGAAGTGTGGGTAGCAGTAATGCCGGCCGTCTCCGCTCGCTGTACTTATCCTCTGTGGAAAGAGGGACGCAAAAAAAAGGATCAGGTGCCATGCCATGAGAGGTTTCACCTCTCAGCAGTCTACAGACTTACGGAGAACCAAGAACTCTAGGAAATCTATATATAGATCGCTAAAATAAGTAAACAAAAGGAAGGGAGGGCTGTGGTCTGCTCCAGTCCGAATGACAAATTTGAAATGAAGATGACAAAACATTATGGACACTGTTACAGGGTCAGTACAGGAGTCCTGTGTGGGAGCCACCAATGCCATCCTCAGCTGCCTCTGCTTCTTGTGTTACTTTCACTTAGAGCACCTATTAAGCCAGCTGAAGGCTTGGTATCATCACTGAGCCCAGAATTTGGCGGAATTATCAACAGAGTGGCTGGGTTCACACAGAGTAATAAAGAATGCACAAATCCAGTCAACATCAGACCATGCAGAATTGCATTTTCTCAAGGCTACTGCACAACTTTTTAGGTTCTAACTTAAAGCTGCCCATGGTTATCTTGTTAAAATTCCCTGGGATCTTAAAAAATATATTTAAAAAAAAAAATCCTGATTTTTGTTCTGTATTACTATAGGGCAGATAAATATAAATCCATTCTAGATCATTATCTTGCAGAATATAGATGGAATGGCATGAAAGTAGGAGGTCAGTTTTTAGGACAGTAATTTTTATAACTATTTTCTAAATTTTACTATAAATTATGCTGGCTAAACAACAAAAGACAGTGTTCTATCTCACTCTGGCTACACTAAATATTTTTAACACAGGATTTATTTTACATGTAGGTTTGATCTTTTAAATACCTGCAGCTACAGATATGCAAAGCTATAGACATTTAGAAGCCATGATTTACATAATTAGATCAACAAGAAATTGCAGATTTTTCCCAGGTAATTTAGGTAATATTAGACATTTAACACTGATTACACAGGGGTGTTCATACACAGTCTAAAAACTATTTTCTTACCATGCTACTCTCAATACCTAATTCAAGGCTTACCCTCATGAAAATAGTAATAAATGTCTGCTTATGTTTATCATGCACTGATTTCACTCATGTCTATGGCAATAAGCTGCCCACAGTGTTCTGATGACACCTGGTTACATACACATCATGCCAAAGGATGTATTTTCAAAATATTAGGGGGTTGTCTGTTTTTGTCACCGGACAGTTCTTGCAGTCCTCTCATGTGAAGATAAATACAGGATTTTAACCGTTACTTGAAACTTATTTTGAATAGTAGCGTGTCACTCAGCACCAGTTCACAGGGAGAAAAAAAATCCCCTGGGACACTGATGAAAGAACATTTGCTTTCCAGGCAGGAATATTTAATACTGGCATCCCTACACTGCAGGGGTCAGGATGACATGCAAATTCGAGGAAGCCTGGTCTGTGTGTTTGAACAGCAGCTCCTTCACCTCCCAGATTCAGGTTTTGTAAAAACCAGCAGGACTGGAACCAGAGGGGCCATGCCACTGTTCTAACAGGGGTCACACTGGGGATGTATTCAAACAAAACATCAGCAGCTGGAGAGCTCTGTGTGCAAAACACCAAAACAGGGCTGGGGGACAGCCTCACCAAGGAGTGAACACACACACTGCCTCCAGGAAGATTCTGGGAGGAGAAAGGATGTGCCTGAGCTGAAGAGCAGAGGATTTCCCACAAGATACATTTCCAGGACCAGGAGATGCCCTTGCCAGCCCAGCCCTGAGGTGCAGGCACTGGCTGGGCTTGGGTGCAGCCATCCCTCCTGCGCTGTTCCCTGACTGAAATCCGACAGATCCCAGCCCTGCTGCCCAACCTTCAGGGGCCACAGCCCCCACACCAACCCTGAAACCATGAGCTGACATCTTTTGCCTTTCTAATCCTCCTGTACTACTGTGTAGCAATAGTTACTGGAAACTTGGTCAATTTTAACTTCCTACTAAAATTACTCAAATTACAGGCTTTAAATTTGCCACGACCATTCCTACAGCCAGGCAGAATTTTAAGGGGTGCAGCACCATGGTGGTGATTGTCACGAACATCCATGGCTTATGCAGACCTGCTACCATGACAAAAATCACAATCAAACATAATAAACCCAAGTTTCTCTGAATCACGCCTGAAAATTTAACAGAGTGGGACAAGGAAAAGGTCATAAATCAAGAGACTTTGGAAAGAAAATATAAAGCAAAGCCAAGGCAGACACAGGTAGAAAATACAGGCCTTTCTTTCCTGGCACCTGGCTAAGGCCATCAGATCCTTGCTAGTCTGTATTTCTCCTGTGCCCTTTTTCACTCCCTCTCTGAAACCTCAGCCTTTTGTGCCTGACCCCATGGAAGTAGAAGTGACTGTTTCTACGTGGCCTCCTCCCACCTCGCCCTCTCCAGCATGGGCACGTTCCTCAGAGCACGCACAGCCTGTCCAGACCCTCTGTGGGAGGGGTCACTTGCAAAGCTCTCAATTCCAACAGCCCAAGAGTTCAAAGCAACTGTTTGGATGACTCCATCCCTCTGTTCCATGACACTGACAAACCAAGCACAAAGCCAGGAGACAGACGTGTTGCAGAGGAGACGCTCTCTGCCAAACCTGTGGCAGTTGCAGGGAAATGAGGGAGAAGCTGTTCTGGCCCCACACCTAAACCCCAGGGACTGCCTGGCACCTGGCAGGTGCTGGCCCCAGCCCAAGTGCTTCCCTTGCCCCCAGCACCCACAGGGGTTTCTTATGTGGCTGCAGTGCCTATGCCCCCTCCCTGCTTCATAGGTGGCCTCCTCTGTAATGCCAGTGAGTCACGGCAGGTAAGGACCTCGCCCTTGATGTGTTTTTTTAAATCATGAAAATAGATAAAGGCAGGGAAGTTTCACCCCAATTCCCCCTTAACTCTGATCTCTCAGAGCCACCCTCCTTCCAGACTGGATACCGTCATCTGCTTCACAGCATCCCAGCATTACCACAGGAGAGATTTATCCTGAAGTGAGTTTTTCTGGTAACTCTTACGTTAACACAGCACAATCTGACATTTTTCCTCAGGATCTGGAAGGCTACAGCGGCGAGTGGAAATCCCCAAAGTCTGAATACAGTTAATTGCTTCTTACTTGGTGCGTCAACAGCTGTAAATCCTAACAATGCTCGTAAATGCATAATGACTTTAAAATTCTTAATGCTAACGACTCAGTTTGTTATCTCAAACATACACATATAGTTTCTACCAGTAGGGCATGGTGGATGAGCTTTGGCTCTGGTCTCTGTTACTGCTCTGCACTGTGGAAACAGCTCAGAATGAGCAAAGCCACAAGTGATACTGGATTAAACTCCCTGTTTCTGACCGCAGAGCTGGGCTGTGATTGTATGCCTGACAACTGCTTTCACCTTCAAAATGTAAACAGCACCTCTTCAGCTCCAGCTACAGAAGAAACCTTAACTGCAAGAAAACGTGACTAGACAAGGAAGCGTTCTTACAATGCCTCAGTAGGGCCATGATACCAGTCCAAAGGTGAGGCAAACCTCCTAACTGGCATACCAGATTTTTTTTTTTTTTTTTTTGTAATTCCTGCTCTCAGCTGACCACTGCTGAAGTCCTTGGAGGAATGCAGGATAAAAGTATGAAAGCCTATTTGTTTATGCACGGACTGTACATGACCATTCTAAGCACTAGCACTTACTGTGTAACAGTTTGCATGGCAGGTGACTTTATATGAAATGGGCATAAAAATGTGCAAGCACTGACGAAGGTTCTGCAAGATGGGCAGCTGAAAAGAATTAGGGAATTGCCAGACGTTGTCCTCTCCTTCTAGCTTTCTGCAAAACCCCATCAGTTTTCTCTAAATAAACTCTGCCATCTGTCAGCATTTCCTATGATAGAATCACACATAAGATGAAAATTACTCACTAAAAACTCATCCCGGATGAAGAACTTGGCTCTTGTGACTTTGGGGTCTTCTCCTGCATCTGGTGTTGCTGTTAAATTAAAAACAAATGACATCAGGCACACAAAAAGCAAACAATCACCTACTTGTAACAAAAGATCTAATAAGGAGGAAGTAGCCCTTCAGTACAGAAATTGAAATGTTAAATATTAGAGGAGATTCCCAGGAGGTAATTCTAAAATGAAGAGTTACTGTAAAACCTGACTATGCATACAACGTATTTTAGGAACCTGAAAACTGCTGAAATCATTGCAACAATGTCATTGGTCATATCACAAAAAGGCTTACTCACATCCACAAGTTTGTTCATATAGATATAAAACAAGTGGGAGTTAGGGTTTAGCTTTTGTCAGAAAATATGACTAGAAAAAGCAGCTGAGCTGTTCAGTTTCTGCAGCAGAACAGAGTCTCCTGAAAAAAGCTTCTGCAGGCAAGAACGTGGGTTTAAAAACGGTTAGTCCAAAATGACACCTGGAAAAAATGATAGCATTGAAAGATCTTGCGATGGATATATATAAAAAAATATATTTTATTTCCAGGCCCCAAGTCAGCAGAATACTTCAGATATATTGCCCATCAAGGGGTCCTGGACTAAATTCTTGTTGAGCAGGAAACTTGTTGATCAGTATTAACTGTTTGTTGGCAGCTGAAGTTGTCACTATCTAGGCCATGCAATGACTGTATTTACCCTAAGTGTGAAAAACAATTGGGTGAAGAGATAACCTATTTATCTCCTTTCAGTGTTATTTCTCATCTAAGATACCAAAATCAGATGCTTATAAACATAATATTGTAAAGGGCAGAATTTATCAGAACATGGACATCTATTGTTCATCCATAGTGCTGGGGGTAAAAATAGAGCAGCAGCACAATCAACAGCATATTGGAATTCAGTGCTGCTGCCCTTAAATAATGTCAGCTGAAATTGAAGAATAAGTGAACAACCACAGGTTAAAAATAGAGAGCTGCTTCATGTGTGAATATTCTGGATCACTCTAGATACCCACTGTGAAATCCCTCTGAGAAATACCAAAAGCTACTTTTTTTCTGACAATTGGATTATTATTTAAAAATGCTGAAAATTCACTCAAACTCTGTCTATGTGGTGTATGTTTGAGAAAGGGAAATCTAGGTGATGGAGACAAGATTTCTTCTGAAAGCCCTTAGCATTACAAAACAGATGCCAGATCAACTCAGATTTTAGGACAGTTTATTTATCCTCTGCACCTGAAACTCAGAATCACACTTGTGAAGTTCCAGACCTCAATGAAGGCTGAAAATAGCTTATCACCATCTTCACCTCTATAACCTAGACTGCTGGTGGTGGTTGGTAGAGAATGAAAGCCTTTTCCAAGAGGTGGCTGCAAGCAGCATGCCAGGGGCATCACTCAGGTAAGGCAGAGGCAAGTGGTCAGAAAGTAAAAGTTCTACCACTTTTGCTAGACAGAGACCTGAGATGTTTGGGAAGCTCTCTGCCTGGTACAAAACTGGCATAATACTAGAGTTTACCTCTGCAGTATGTTACTGTGGTGCAGGAATCATTGCACTTCTTGAAGATAAGAAACTGACTGCTCCATCACCACAGCTCTCTTCCTATCTACTGATGTGGTCTTCCTCCATTAAAGTTCCCTTGATGGTCTACTGGGCTTCACATCAGTATTTCTAAAACTGAAATTTACAGTGTTGGAGGACGCAGAATGGCTACAAAATAAGTCTCATGAATCCCCAACAAAGTTCAGCACTGTGGGAGGCCCAGGCAGAAGCATCTGGCAAGGGGGAGAGATGTGTGGCTGCTTTGCTCTCCTAGGACTGGTGGCGCCTCCCAAACGGGGAAGGCAGGTGCTCTGGAGCTGGAACCCCTTCAGACCCTGCCCACACGGGGGTGCCTGTGAGCTACGTGCTGCTGGCATGCTCCTTACCTGACCAGCAGCTCCTGTGAAGAACAGTGTGTGCTTGTGAATGTGTGTGTGTGTGTGAGAGGCAGAGAAAGAGAGACAGGGAGAGGATCTATGGGCTGGGCCATGCCAGCAGGTCCAATCCCAGCATGGGGAAAAACCTTACCATCCTCAGGTACAGTATAATGCGCGTATTCAGGAAAGTAATCTTCAATTTTTGATTTCCCTGCCAAGACTTTTTCAGCCAGCATGTCCTGCTTATTCAAGAATAAAATGATAGAAATGGTCCGTAACCACCTGTCAAAAACAAACCAAACGTTTGTGTTATCTCTCACATGTTAATCAACAAAAATGTATCACATTGATAGAAAATGTACTGGCTATCCCTGTCTGGACAGTGTGAATAGTGTAGAACATGCTTCAACAGACAAAGAAAGATGAACTAAATGATTGTTTCAAAAGGTCTTCACCTGTGCTGGTGGGTATATTTCTAGGGTCAGTAAATACATTTATAAAAACTGCAGTGGACATTGCTGAAGGGAGTAGCTTCCAAAATTTTTTCTAAATTCTCTTTTAGATATCAGGTTGGGAAACTGATGACATTTTCTAGAAGCACCACAGTTCACAACCAGACATTACTGTCTGCTTTATTTGTTTGTGATGAAGTAAAAAAAAAAAAAAAGGCTAGAAGGCTAGGCTAGAAATCTCCCTTCCCTCAGACTACTCTGTCTAAGCTACTGTTCATCCGCACAGATATCCCATCTTTTAGGGTGGTCTGTATGACACCTGATGAATGAAAAGAAAATAATCTCTCTTTTCTTCCCCAGTTAATCCATCACTGTGACAATGTGCCTTGGGATGCGCAGTTAACATTCTTCCTTCACTCTACCTTCAATCACTTCTCACTGCAGAGCATCCTCACACGTATGTGCTGAAAACTTCATTACCTTATTTTGTGCATTGTTTTTATTTGTTCTCTACCAGGAACCCATTTGGGTTGCTATTTGGTTACGTACCTATGGTTTACAGGCACTGTGGCAGAATGGCAATTTAATGGCAATTCCAGTTAGGTTAGATCTGAAGCATTATCCCCCAAGGCAGAGGTACTCTGTGCTCTCAGAGATGACCCTTAGGAGAGCAGCTGCCCAGGTAAGGAACAAGCACAGCGAGCTGCTCCTGCCACTGCGTTTGAGGAGATCAAATGTGCCTCAGAGGATCTCGGTCTCAGCCAAGCAGCACAGTGATGCCAGAAGAGGGTCTCCCCTGCCTCCCTCGTAGCAGCCAGCCTGGGTGGCTTGCCCTTTCCAAGCTGTCCCCACGCCCTGCACCATTTCTGGCAGGAGTGGTGAAACGCTGCATGCACTGTCCCTGTGCCACGGCCCCTGCCAGGGAGGGGTGCCACCGTGGGGACACCCTGAGACCTGACCCAACCTGGGTGTTCTCTGAATAAACAATCTGACCCCATAGCAAGGGGAGTCCTATTCTGTAAGGAGTTGAACTGTAATTAAACTGGGGAGGGGTGGGTGGGAAATGAAGTTTGCTTTACCTATTATTCCAGATACTTTTGAAAAGGTCCAGGGATTCCCGTAGTCTGTTTGTGTTATTGTCTTCCCTTATTACCATGTTGTAGCTGCTGCAAGCCACAACGAAGATGATAGCTGTGACATCTGGGCAGAACACACAAAAGAAAGGCAGAAGGAAAGAAAGGAGAGAGAACAGAACATCTCTGTTATCCCAGCACATACTCTTCAGGGCAACACTGCCATTACTCACCAATCAGCCAAAAATACTAAAAAAAAGTTATCTGTAACACTGGACTCCTGTGCTAGTGAGATACTGTGTGTGGATATGAACACTAGGCTGCTCACACCTCAGAGAATAAGTTCAAAATAAAATATGGAATGTTTTTACTTACCATTAAAGCACTGGATCCATTTTCTTCTCTCATCTCTCTGGCCACCTACATCAAACATGCTGTTAAAAAGCCATAGGATGTTATATCACTTATGTGCACTAGGAAAAATCACACAAAGCATGCACAGCCCGAGGGTTCAGTTTAAAAATCTGACAGCCCCAAAGACAGAGGCAGCAAAATATCCCCTGAAGAGGAGAAAGATCTGCTGATGCTGCGCTGCATGTCAGAGACAGCTGCACTGCTCCACCTGCCCCACTCTGCCAGGAGAAGGCTACTGAACCCATAAAATGAAAAATACACTCTTCAAGGACAAGCATTGGCCTTCCCAGTCCACAGAAGTGCGTATGACATGTAAGGCTGGACCCACTGTACTATAAACCAGGACAGGTTTCAGGGTATTTTGATGCATGGTGGGGAGAGGGCATCTCTATATGGAGGAGGACACGGAGGCAGCTCGGCCCTGTCAGCACTGCCACCTTTCTGGGCAAGAACTTGAAAGAGAAGCCACTCTGACTGTGGGTGTTTTACAGAGACACAGCAAAAAACCCACAGAGCTTGCAGCCCTCTGGAAGAAGGGAGGATTCCCACTGACTTCTGTGAGCTCTCATCCCCAAAGGTATTTTATGATTTTACAGTGCTATACCAATGCACCAGTTTTTACAAGCAGCCACTCACAACCCTACTATAGACCACTACTAATACACATAACTAATAAAAGCTATTTTTTGCAAAGTATGAGGTAATTTTACTAGGACCTATGGAAAGAGAGCTAAAAAGCCAAATCAAACAACTAAAACCTATCCAACTCCCACCCTAAGCCTACTATACCACGCATACCTGAGCACAGACATCTGAATGGAGTTGTTAAAAATTAGTATGATATTCATAAACCATTACTAATAGACTTACTGGAAATTTACTTTATCTACTTGAAATCTTGTTTCAAAAATCCCTGATGTCAACACTCTGCATCTTAATAGGTCCTGGAAATAAGAACACAGAAGCTGATTAGTAAGGCTTTTTTTCTAACCCATTTTGTTTTTAAAAGCTTGGAATACTATTTTCCATGAAAAGTCTTAGATGTTTCATTTAATTAAAGTTCAATCAGACCTCTTGGTAAATTGGCATTTGTCTGTACTGACATGGTAGATAAACTTAATCATGATCACTGCATTTGGTTTGTGCACACTCAGAAAGCAGGAGACCCCATCTGTGTTCTCCTTACTGCCCACTGAAACCTGTTCTTGATGGCCATACACCTTGGTATGTGATGACGATAATGAATTCTAAAGTTACATAAAACTAAGAAAAATGTTATTCATGTTGTAAAGTCAAGTATTCAAATGTTAGAAAACTCCAGATTTACAGTTGCCCAGGTAACCTTAACTCTGCCCTCTTTTGTACTGAATGAGACAGGAATCCTATCGAAATAATAGCTTGTGACTGAGTAATTAAAGCTCTATTACAGAGCACAAGGGAACAGAATTTAGGTTGTACAGAAATGTGGCATTTCTTTCTTAGTTTTTAAACTAGGGATACTTTACAACTTAACCGACTTCCTTTCAATAATTAAAAAATAATAATTTCCTCAATTCTCAAGGGGAGTAGGCAAAAGCGATATATGATGCCCCCTTCATGGATGGAAGGAGGCAGCCTGTGGTGCAGAGTGCAGGCACAGCTTGACTTTTCTCCCCTACCCTACCATCTACTGCTTCTGGTAGCCAAGGCAAACCATGGCTGCTTTGACAGCTGCATGCACTCAGCTGAAGGCCACTTATTTAATACTTTCAGTTATTTTATATGTTACTGTCATTTTCTGTCGCTTGCTGACATTTATTTGTTATGGTGCACAAAAACCCCCAAAAACCAGAAAGCAAGGGAAGAGAGGAAATTAGTGCTTTTTACCAGTTAATTCAGCAAGGCAACTGATACAGCATAGCAAAAACAAAAGCAGAAGAGAGTCCCCCCCTCAGAGCAAAAGTTTTCCACCTGCCAAATACCAAAGGTGTTTTCTGGTCTTTCAAGACATTTCTTCTCAAAGGAAGTACCAGGAAAAATTTCTAGGTGATGAAAGACTACTTCAGGTAGAGAAAGGCCTCCCAGCAACAAACAGGCCAACACTAATGTAAACAATGAAAGCAAAAATGAGGCTTTTCTTCACTGACTTCTCTCCCTAGGTGAGTGATATCAATGCTAAAACCATGAGGTCTAGATGGAGCAAATCCCAGTGCTACTGCTTTGGTCTGAAAATGTCCTGAGTGCTTGAATAATTGATCCTATACTGGGTCGACTATAGGACACTCTTGTGGACATGGACTTAAACTAGGTCTGAAGGAACAGGCTCTGCTCTGCATGTTTCCTTGGGTGATCTATGGCAAGTCACTTAATTTCTCTGAATTTCAGTCCCTGACTGCACGGTGAGATTTGACAACTCTGTTTTTTTTTAAGGGCATCCACGTGTTACATGCCTTGCATGGTTAGACTGAATTATCCAGTGCAGGGATTCTCTCCTGCCACCTGTATTTGCAGCTTCCAATGTGGGCCACAATCTTGGCTGAGACTGCTAGATGACAGTGGCATAGCAGCACTGAAAAATAACCACTTCAGAATGTTTGCTGAAGAGACATCAAAGGAAACCACACAGCCTGAGCTCAGGGAAGGCAGCCGAGGCCAGGCAACACGGTGAAGCCCCTTCTTATTTCAAGGCTGCCCCAGTTCAGCCTTAACATGAATGTGTTTGTCACTAGAGCACTCCAGCAAGATGTGTCACAGCATCTGGGAAAAAAATGTACTGTCCTGCAAATAAGGCTTAAATAGAAACTCTGCTGCCCACAGGAGATGGGCACAGGCTGCAAAGAATGGATCTGCACACCTGCAGACAAGTCTGCAAGTTCTGCTGCCGCCACTGGTGCTCTCCCTGAATCTGGACAACAGATCCACTGCAAGCTTTTGCCTCTGAAGAATCCTTCTGATAGACATGGGAAGTCTCCCGCTGGGATCACCTCCACGATTGAAATAAAGCATTACTTCTGTGTAGCAAAGGCTGGTGAGGGAAGCCATAAGCTTCTATGTTTCTGCTTTCTGATTTTTGTTCCATTCACCCCTTTTTGTGGGACGCAGAACAGGAAGAGGAAGCAAGAAGACAAAATTGATGTATTACAGGAATCACCGACCTACATATAACAACAGTAGAAGACAAGTTTGCACCACCAAAAAGCCTCTTCTTCTTTAATATCCCTTACTTAAACTGCTAGACCATATTCTGGTATTCTGCCATATGCCTTATTTCAGCTGCAGTAAAGACTAAAATAAATTACACAGACAATCCAGATGAATGGGAGTCTTGGTTCAGACCCTGCCCCATTATTTTTACTAACCTGATCTGTGGGTGTGTAGTCATCCATGCTGACGCTGTCAATTCTTTCTAAAAAGCTAGAAGAAAAATAAACATGCACTTAGATATGTAAAATATTGTCTAGTAGAAGACATTTCACTACCTTTTCTAGTTTACACGCCTGCTAAGAAGTAAAACACAACTTGAATAGTAAAGTTACAAGCCTGATGATTTCCTTATATTGCTGTAGGTTACATTTTACAAGGCAAACAAACATATTACCCAGACTTTGTTTCAATATAGCACTTTTAAAGTTACCATTACGCAGTGCTCACAAGTGGTTCAAAATGCAGTTAAAATGCTACAATTTTGGGAGATCCACCAAAAATACTACAACTAACCATAGATCTTAACATCATACGGTTGTTAAGACTTAAAAAAGATTTTGGAATTTGATACAGAAAATGTGGCAAAGGGGTGTCTTATTTAGCATAATGCTGATCAAGTATAATGTTATGTTAATTATGGTCTCAATAATGTTAGCAGAATTGCTTGTTGGTACATACAAAAAGCCTTGGACTGACTTGCCGCCCTCCAACACTGCAACTAAAGCACAAAAAGTGGAAGTTAATGAATCTGATTCTTTATGTCACCAAAACTCAGTGAGATGCACAGAGTGAAAGAAGGACTTACAGCTGCAGGGGAGGGCAAGAGAAAAGAGAACCAGAAAAACAGGGGGAATTACATTCTATGATTACTTATTAAAGATTTTTAAAGCTTTAATTCTTTCCTAATATGTGTTAGAATGGCAGCACTTAAGGACATAAAAAAGTGATTTTATATTTATTGCTAAAAGAGGCAGGTTCTCCTCTCTCACTTCCACCCATTTCTTAGATCTGGCTCATTTTCCCCAGACTGCCTGTATGACTTAGAAGCTTTCTTGAATTTCTACATTTTTATTTGGTATTTGGCAGTGAATATCCCATTGGCTGACACATCCCACTACAATATTATCAAAAGGCATGTTTTCCTCAATTTTACTTGAGTGTGCATGTGGAACACATGTCCCACTTAATTGCACTGGGAAAGAAAAAAAATCAGTGAACTCTTGACTTAAAATATAACTCACTGTTAACACAGGGGTCACACACACTGACCAGTTGAAAAAATAGCCCCCTAAAAGCTGTTTGTAATTCTCATAGCAGTTTCCCACGGATATGAACTGAAAGGAAAAGGAAATATACTGCATATGTATTTACTTACAATATTTTCCCTTTTCGAACCTCCACTGTTACAGCAGGGAAACAAAATGCAGTATCTACAGTTAGAATATCCAGCTTTTCTTTCTGGATGATCAAGGTGTGATGGCTAAGAACAGGTTTTTTTTAAAAAAATCACTGTTAGGCACAACCCAATGGGTGCCTGATAGCAAAACTATATGGGAGAAACTCTAAAGAAAAAGCATCTTTTCACAAATCCTCCTTCCTTGCCAAAAGCCCTATAAATTTATATAAGAATACAAAAGTATATTCCTATAGGAAGCTACAGTCACCATGGGAAAGCAGTTGTATTCAGGCTGAACCTTTTGGTCAGATGATTTTCATCACCTTGAGAACCTTGACCGAGCAAAGTTTAACTTCAGTTATCCCCACAGCTCATGCAGACACCAGAGCAGAGTGATGCATTTTTCAGTGACAACCTACTACCAGCAGAACTCTCATCTCACGCTTGAAGCAAAGGACATGAAACAAGAAGGCAAAAAAGCCCAAATCCAAAATGCCTCCAGGCTGAAACTCCCTGATCACAGTGTAATTTTCCTTAACATGGCTGTTCTTCTAAGTCTGCTCCAAAGTACGGACTATGGCTGACACAGAAAGGGATCTACTCAAAAGTGCGGATTGAAGTCAGTGTTTGTGCACAAATACAACACCACCACAAACCCTGCCAGACACACAGTGAATTGGCTTTTTTTGCAGAAACATTTCTTGGGAAGTTGGTGTATAAATCAGAGACAATACATTCTCCGATGTCTACAATACCAGGACCATTTTGGCAGAATTTATCCAAAATGGTTAAACACAGTATTTAGTGCTAACTCACACCTTTCTCACAAGTGCTATACAAGTGCTCAAGGGAGGTTTTTGGTTGTTAGCACTTGCATGTTTCCGACAGGCAAATTATGGTAAGGAACAGAGGAAGCTCCTTAGTAACTGCATTACAGAAGTAATGCAGTTACACGACACACAATCCATGACAGGTTGGGAAAGAGCTAAATCTCCTAATTAGATGTCCTACCTATCAGCTGAAGTCATCTTCCACTTCGTCCCAGCAGAAGGACCAGTTTTGAATAGCCTGAACTGCAACACTACAGCTAAGAGAGAGCCAGCTCTGACAAACATCATGGGCTTAAAAAATAACATTTGACACAGCAGCTGTACCATTAAATGCTTGTAAGGTTGCTGTCTGCATGTAAGCCATATTAAAATAAATGCAATGATTTACAAGGTTTACCTGCCACCTTGCTGTAACAAGCTGGAATATCACTAGCATCCAATAAATCCACATGCAGCTACTATTAAGATTAGGATAAATTTTGTAGCTTTATAGAAAATTAACCTTTCCAGTGTGTGATGGAAAGGCTTCCTAAGACTTCTTCTGCAACTACATCGCTAAGTGTGCAATGAGATTTCTAAGACAGCGAAACAGAGACAGCTACACTCTTACCTTTTCAAAAGAAAATCAGTTCTTGAATATCCTTCATATGAACTCCTTACTTGTCTAATTAGCACAGCACCAAAAAATAGTTCTGACAGGCAAATGTACACATTAGGTACAAGTAATGGATTCCAGATAAGATAAGGAGTCAATACTGCCTCATTTCTAAACACACTAACTTCATTCTCAGTACTGCACTAAAATGGAAAAACTGAAATTACTTTTCTAAACTGCTTTCCAGAGAACGTTAACTTCACCGAATCCTAGCTATCTTGAACAATTATGTTCTGACAAAACATAAATTATTTTATACATATATAGATATTTACAGATCAGCAAATTTTGAGTCTGCATGACTGAAATTTCAATTTAAAGAGCTTAAAGTACAAAAAGATCTCTCAACTGTGGTAACGCTCATGTCTCAAAGAATCAGTGTGAGGAAAACATAATAACAGAAGAATGAATAAAAATGGACACCAAGTATCACTTACTCTCTTTTTAGATCCTGTTTTTTTCAGCTCAGGGATATAATTATTTTCACAGAATCATGCCTTTTTACAATACTGACAGGTATTCTATTTATGTAGCTTCTATAGAAACCCATACTCAGGATTTATGTTAAATTATGCAGTGACTGTTTTGCATGCATGTGCAACGAACTTCAAACTCACACATTCAATTCAACTGTGAATAAAACAATAACATGACACAATATTTATATTTCTATTTCACAGTTGTGGTTTTACTTATAAAGGATTCAGTCAGATAACTAGTATGACATTTAGGTTCTTCTTAATTTTACAGTAGAGTGTTTTACATTTCCTTACACAGAGCAGCAGAAACTACCCTTTTCTTGAGAAATTAGTTAGGCAAGGTATTGGAAGGAAGGTCTCCTCTGCTCTGTTTGGAAATGCAGTGGTTTGGTTTGGCAACAAATTAAAGCAAAGTAAAATGGACCGATAAAGTTAAAAAAAATAATGAGCTACTGACATTATTATATCTATTATTAAGCTGATCTGTAGTTTTATAAATATCTTCAGTGAGTTTCCTAGGAAACTCAGCTGACACTTAGTTTGACAAGCAATCTCTAAATTTTATATTATGCAAGCTGTGAACACAAAAGTACAGGTTTTAGATGTGCCTGCCAGTGCATGTGGGAACTATCAATAAGCATTATTCTCTTTAAAAACCATGGCAATTTGAGCAGCAGTAGCAGCTATATAAGAATTTCTGAAAAAAGGATTCATAAATGCACAAATAAAGAGGAGGTAATCGTACATGAAAATCCTTTTCTCACTGAATAAATCACTACATGGCTCTGTATAGATATTCTGACTCCACAAACAAAATGACAATTAAAAGAAAAATCGTGTCTTGAGAACAATATGATAGACAGAAAACCCATGCTATATTTGTAAGCGTACTTTGACATCCAAAGAACTGGAAAGATGAAGTGCTAAATCACAGATCAATACACCAAATTAGGCATTTTAATAAATCTTGATCTACTTCAACCATTTGTATGCTCTCACTGTAATATTTCAATGGCCTTATATCAAAAAATTCCCATGGAAAACAAGAAATCAAACCCATTCAAAATGCTTGTCTCTTTAAAAGGAAAAGGTATAGTGGCAAATCCTTATGGTTTTAAGTTCTCAGGTGAAGAATCTCAAAATTATCTTCAAGTAAGCTGTGGGGTCAGCAAACCTTTACAATTTGGATGGACCATTAAGGGCTTTGCAAACTCCTTAGCCAGGCTCAAATAAACACATATATATGTGTGTGTGTGTGTGTGTATGTATGTATGTATGTATATGAAACCATCCAGAACTAGGACTTTTAATTCCACTCTCCTCAGATATGAAGTCACAGGTGAGGCAGACACTTCACAAGAAAAAAGAATAACCCAAGTCTCTAGGGAAGTGAAATGGAAAAAAAAAATTTTTTTTGTTTCTGCTGCAGTTCTCAGGGACATCAATATTGAACTTCCCCCCTTTCCCCCCCCCATTACATATATATACACACACACACACACACATATATTTTTTTAATCAGCTAAGGCATTATAATCCTGTTAATTCTTCCTGCAACATTTGAAACAGGAAACTGCGGATTTCTGTTTTCGAGAATACCTGAATACCTTAGGCTCCAAGGCTGGGCTTCAAGCAAACGCATGCTATTCTGATACATTTCTTGGTAAGTGAGAAAGACATAATGAAAACAGCCTCCAGTAATATTCTAACCCCCTAAAGGATTTATTTTCCCAAGTCATTTGCTGAAAATACCAGCAGAAATCCCTCAGAAGGCTTGACAAAATTTACCGGCTAAGGATTTTCCTGCCAAATTTAAAGCATCACTATATTTTAAATACAGCTTCCATGTGACAGAGGAGTACCCTTCTCTCCCCTCCACACCACGCTGCAGTCGCTTCCCACCAGGAGCCAGCACGCGTGCGAGGGCACAGCGAAAAGGGGCAGAGCGAAAAGGGAGAACCAGACCTGTTGGGATCCGCCCTGGCTCACGGATGCTGTGCCCCAGTTTTGAAACACCAGCTGCTGCAGAAGCTGTTACGGAAGAAAACACCCAAAACAAACACACGAGTACTAAAGATGCTGCTGGAACAGAGCGCCGCCTCCAGCAGGGCTGGGAACCCACGGATCGGTGCTGGGCTTGTCACACGGGTTTGGCCCCTGCTCCGTGCCCTGTGCGCTCCCGGCTGTACCAAGTCCCTGTCTGACGGCGATCCCGCGTCCCTCCAGCCGCGGGGACACGGCCGGGGACACGGGCTGTGCCGGGGGCGACAGCCGGGAGGGGGCGCTCTCTGCCCGGCTCCCGCTCCCGCTCCTTTCCCTTCCCGTCCCTTCCCTGCCCGGCCCCTTTCCCGGACCGTGTCCGCAGGCGGAGGGAGGCTCTGCTGCGTCTCGCCCCGAGGTTGTTGCTCAAACACAGGTAAAACATGAATTTAGCAAAGATCTTCTGAATTTACCTTGCGTATCCCTTTTGTCAGCTTTCCCTCCCGTACCTCCCCACGGCCTGCCAGCCTCCCAGCAGAGCTCATGCTGCGCTGCCCAGGGCTGGTAAAGGGCTGCGTGGGGATGACCGAAAAATGGTGGGGTTTGTCCACAGAAACGCACCTTCACCCATCCGTAACTCCCAGCTCGCCAGCAAGGAGAGCCTGCTGTGTCAGGAGACGAAAAGGTTAAAAAGGAGACCAAGAGGGAGAGCAAAGTACAGTCATGCCTGAAAACCGCCAGCTCCTTATCCGCCCAGGGAAGTTTGAGGATCTGTGGTTCAAAGGATCTGCCCAGCCCTCTGCTCGGGCCAGGGGGGACGCAGCGGCTGGAGGCGGGGCACCACCAGCCTGCTGGGGACCACGGACAAGCGATACGATTGTACAACCTCTGGCAAAGCCATGTATTTCCCCAGAGCAGCACCATCCATTGAGCTTGCTCCAGAGGGAGAGGGGCAACAAGACTGGGCAGGGTCTCAGGCCACCGATGGTGATCTCTCCTGGACACTCAAGCTGTGCTGCACAAGCAGCTTGACTGGGAGCATGTAACCCATTTTGTTTTGTCTCCCTGGCCATAGCTGCTGCCAGCTGTGGCCCCAGCCACCATGAAGCCATCAAGAGCACTGCTGTCATGAGAGGCTTTACTCGTACCAGCCATCAATGCTCCCCAGTGATCGCACAAAGCAGGAAAACTCCAGTTTAAACCCTATTTACTGATGACAACTTTGGCCAAGACACTAAAAGCAAAGACAGATGATGATGGCTGCAACCAAGGGCTCACATACCATTCATCAGGCATCCCTCTCCTTCAAGAAGCCAGACTGCTGGTGGCAACTGGGGGCACATTTGGTGAGGAGAAAGAAAGATGGCCAAAATCTGTAGTTTTCATGGTCTGTGGGTTTGGTTAAGGGAGTTTCCTAGCAGACATCCACTTTAACCTCACTTTCTCCACTGCTAAGTATGTACTGCAGAACATCTCTAAGCTTCGCAGGCTTTGGCATGTGTCCAGCTATTAGCCTAAACAAATGCACAGATAGTTTGATTGCATTAAACATTTCAACTGTATCAGTAATACCCCCTTTTTGCTTAATAACAGCAATACCACTTTTAACTGAAAATAGATGAACTAAACTAAAACATGAATAAACAGTATGACTTCCATAACAGCTTGCCCCCACCGGTTCCCTAAATTTGTTAAGAAGCAGTGCAAATTTTGGGAAATGCATTTCTTCCTTCTAAATTTAGCAAACTAACCACTTCTTGGCTTAGCAGATGTTTTTGCTTTCTGAGCGAGAGGCCTATGGGGATCATCATTAACCCTCTTCTTAACATAAACACTGACTAAGACTTAAATCTGGAAAACTGTCATTCACACAGAAAGGTTAACAGGCTCCAGCAGAAATGAGACTCATCATCTGCAACTTCTACCACATGGGATCTCAGAGAACAGGGAAGATGACAGGCAAAGAGAGAAAAAAGACGAAAGGTAATTTATTCACTTATTTTAGAAGGGACATTATTTTTCTACTGCGTGTGTTCAGATGTTTTATTCCCAGGGGTGCAAGTGGTGGAGCTGCTGCAAAACACAGACTAAGAATGAAGCACTGATAAAATCTGAAGCTTAGACTGGCACATGCAGACCCTCCTTCTGACCAGCTAGAATCCACTGAATTCACTGTATCTTCTTCTTCCTTGTGAGTGGATAATCCTAGGCAGACAATCGTTATGTGCATATTGATACACCCATGGAGTGTTTATATGGACACAGATTTGAGTTCTGCAATGTAAAGGCTACACAGAGGACATCCTGCAATTTTAAGTGCAATTTTAAGTGCAATTTTGAACAGAGGACCCACAGATAAAAACCTGAAAACAGAAAGCTCATATTGTGGTATCCAGAGAGATCTGGATCCTAACTGCTTTGTGAGCTGATGTACGGCAGATTAGGATCTCTTTATCCACTGTCTGAATGAAACAACTATTTAACATCTTCCACCAACTACACAGACTGGTGCTGGAAGGGAACCTGAGAATACCTGAAACATCAGATGAGACACATGCAGAATGCAGCTGTCTCATCAGGACCTGCAGAATGTGCCTTTTGACAGAATGACAGATCAAAACCTTAGGTTTATGTCCCACTAACTAAACTGCATAGAAGACCTCACCTCCATCTCTTCTGGTGAATTCTTCAAAAAGATCTTGGACTTTTATGTTCAGGAAAGCTGAGGAAAAAGCTGTGGGAAAAAGCCTTGGTAATACTCAAAGCTATAAAATGCATCAGGTTTACAAGCACCAGATACATACCATAGCATTGCTAGCGGATGTCAAAAGTTACCAAAATGTATTTTCGCTGGATGTTGCACAGAGTTTCCCCTGTTGCTTACAAGTTTATCTTGCTGTCATAATGGAAAAATTATTTCAGTGCAACTTACATATTCTGGTTCATGGCTTTGTTTTCAAAAATGGTTGCACAGTAGATATCTTCCTAGTGTACACAAATTCACCAAGTACTATGAGTCCTGAAGAATGCCAAATCCAGGTTAGAAACAGCAATGGTTGTTAGAAGTTGAAGATCACTTACTCTGGTGGAAGTGGTTTGGAATAATAAGTCTGTTATGGTGACTGCAAAAATGGAAAAACCAGTTTGACTGGTGTTTTCTACAGAAGAGAAAGCAGAAAATCCCCAAACAGGAGAAGCAAAGGTAACAAAACACAGACTGAAAACGAAGTCATGAGAAGTTTGTGTTTACCTGTGGCACCAGTCCAAACACAGTGCAAAAGAACTTGCTGCCAAAAGTTCTCAGACCTATAATCAAGCCAGATGATTCAAAAAAGAGGATACTAATACTCTCTTGAAAACCCAGATGAAGAAAAGTGAATTCTTTAGGGTGGCGAACACTCTTGGCCAGGAAAAGCACATATGCATATTTATTACTGTTTTCAGACCTGTGCCTTTTTGCTGACACGAGAGTGAAAGGAACAGCGTGTTAGAATCCTGAGCAAAATGAGAGTGTATCTGTTTGCTTTCACCTATTGTGTTTGTCAGGTGTTGACACGACCCAGAGAATTGACATGGCTGGAGGCCGAGTGAGTGCTGGGGTTAAACAGGAGAACAGCAGTAGTTTCAAGGATTAACATTTGGATCACAGGATCAGCTCTCATGACAACGTCTTGGAGGCTTCAAGACATAGGCAGGATCTGGAGTTCCTATAGGTAACAACCATTCGAGGAATATGAGGGCTCCTACCAACTATCCTACCAGAGAAGAAGCTTTCTGGGATTGCATGTAAAACCTGAAGTATGCCATCAGTGCGAACCAAGAAAATTTTTCTATGAGAAAGTCAAGAAGGCGACCAGCTTCCTGCACAGTGGGAAAAAAGAAACTCTTAATGCCGACCTTGCAGAACAGCTGGTAAAATTTCCTTTTCCTTATTGCAGTTTATGAAGTGCAGTGATGGATCATTTCTCTTCTGCACTTCTGCATTCCTTAA
The DNA here is from genome assembly GCF_017639235.1 of Corvus kubaryi. Lineage (NCBI taxonomy): Eukaryota > Metazoa > Chordata > Aves > Passeriformes > Corvidae > Corvus > Corvus kubaryi. The sequence goes on along the minus strand of NW_024580666.1, from coordinate 8,386,610 downwards.
TCCTTGTCTCAGCTTTAACAGTGCACTCTCATACCTTCACCTTGTGTGAAGGACATGCTTCACAAAAGGTAAGGGTCATGCTGGACACAACTCTATGAGTAATCCTTTGATGTGCCGGGCTGCTGTGTGGTTCACCAGCTTCTTCTCAGAGTTACTGAAATAGGATATCACCTTGTCAATGTTCAAGGCAAGAAAACTTACACAACAGGACAAAAATTAATGGCTCAGGAGTTAAAGGACAGAAGGATGATGAGGACTGACATCCTTTCAGCAGTTCCTGAGCATTTAACCTCCAAACACCCAACAGAACCACTTCACCTATCATTCAGAGGTAGACCTGTTGCCTTCACTTTTGCAAAGCTAAGGGACATGGCAACCATTCACCTTCAATGGGAAGGACTCAAAGCTTGCTCTCTTCCCAAACTTGTTCATGCCAGGCACTAGAATTTATTAGGGCTTCCCTAATTGTAGTCTAAAACAGATGGGTTATCCTTCTTATTCCCACGCACAACACACTCTGGAGCTGTTAATGAAAAACAGTATCTGGTAAATATCTGTGTATGATCATCTGCACTAGAAATTACCAGGTGAAAGTAAGAACATCAAGAAGAAAGAGGTCTAACAGTACAGATACAAATGCTAGACATAACCATTAGAGTCATAAGAAAATTCCTGTACCTTTACAAATGCTGCTGCTGAGACATTTTCTTTAAATCACCATTATCCTGCCCATTTTAGAACAGGATATATTTAACCACTGAATGTATTCAAGCAATTGGTCACACCACCTACGGCTTGGCTGAGTGATTTCCTTGGGTAGCTGGAGGAAGACATGGAACTAAAGCAAGAAGATGAATTGTTACTACAAAAATGGAAGGAGAAGAATGCAGTGACTATGTCCAGCTTGCTAATAATTGGCCTAATTCCACTTAGCAGCTATAAGCTATTTAAACAAGGGTTTAAATAAAACTTAAGTGTTAAAAACTAGCCCTACAACCCTGCTACCTGTGCATTTGAGAGGAAGTCATGTTAACAACTGTTTACTATTAATACAGCATTTTGTGAAAAGCATTCCTAATGCTGCACTCCCTGTTTCTTTACACTCTCATCCATTTTCCTCGACTCTTACAGCGCACAGTGCACTTGTACGATTAAAACAACATACAATGACCTGAGTTTGAGGAATGAGGAAAGTAATTATGCAACAACCTGATTATGTCCTGCTTCAAGTTACTTTAAAGATTAGGTTACGCTTCTGTTTTTAATCATTCTACCCTGTACCCAACAGGTGGTTGTCATTTCCTGGGTCTGGTTTACAAAAAGCTGGAGCAAAGGGATCTTGGCTTGTGGCTAACAGAGAATTTGGCACCATGGGCAATCTTTGCTGCTCCCTGTGTGGACTCCACACTGAAATGTTGGCTGCCAGTGCTCCCACACCATCTTCTTCCTGAGGTGGGAGAGCTCAGAAAGGAGGGGGCTGAGCAGCACTGGACAGGCTGTGCTGGTGCTGCAATACAGCAGCATGGCCCAGCCAGCCTGAGGACCTGCAGGGAGCCACTGGGGAGCCTGGCAGCTGCAGCTCCTTGCACGATCGTGGCCAATATTACCACCCCGAGGGTATGATGGTGGTACTCTGCGAACAACTTTGGCCTTTACAGCTGAAAAGTCACCCTGCCACTTCCTAGGAGCTATTGCTTTGTGCACCATGTTCGCATCTGCAAGGAAGGGCAGAAACTTGATAGAAGCCAACTTATTTTAATAAATCCCCTGAGGCCAATTTCAAACCCTGGACTACTTCTAAAACTCCTAACAAGAGGCACTGAGAAGGAAGCTGAACTTCCTAATTTGTCTTCTCCACCCATACAGTTAGTGGAAAAAACGTGGAAGATTTATGCAATAGCAGCTGGAAAAGGCTGAACAGGAATATACAAATAAGGCATAAATGTCAGAAACCCAAAGCCACTTGTCAGTTCAGATTTCAAAATGTTGTCATTTCTCTCTTTTCTTTCTTTTAAAGAGAAGATTAAAAATACCATTCCCAGCTTGGATGTAACCTGTGGAAACGAAACCAGGAATTATTTGTTCTCTAAATATGGAATCATCACTCATGTTTATGTAATGATTTATAGCTGGTGACATATAGGCAGCTCATCCTGTGGTCAGGCTCTGAGGGCAGGTGCAAGTTTTGTATTTTCAGGGAGAAAAGTAGATGCCTTTTTATCCTTTTGCTTTTTCTTTCTCACTTGAAATGTGAGGATGCCTAGAACAACAAATTCCCTAACAGGTTCTCTTTTCCCCATCAAACTGTGTGTATGACACTGTGGCTCAGATGCTGGAATATGGTCTGAGAAGGAGCATGCCCAGCACCTGTTCTGAGGGCGAGAACGACTCTTGTGACAGTCTCCCAGGATGAGACCTTTTTTCACAGAAAGTCCGAATTCAACCGAATTTCGAATATAAAAGTTCTTCAGACTATTGCTCAGAAGAGTTGGTTGCCCTCAGGAGGTGGAGGCAGAAGGATCCGAAGTCGGGTGTGAAGAAGAAGAAGGACCTTTATCCTTTGGGACTTCAGCCTCCAGGATCTCGGCTCCGCTATGAGCTGACATGCTCAATAACACAGAGTTGGACATTTTTCAAACAAGAAATCTGGGAAGCTTCACTAAGTGATACCAGACCTAAACTGCAATGTCACAGACAAAACCTCAGCCCTGGGTAAAGGAATATCCTTCTGAATTACTGCCTTTGCTCAGTACCTAAAAACTGAATTTTTAAATTACTGGTATATTATTTTTAAAAATGGTCTTCCCTCCCCTAAAAAAAAGAAGTCTTTCTTCAAAAGGGCTTTCAATAATAAGGTGCACTGAAATACAGTGAAAATTAATTAGGGACTAGATATTGTATTAAAATCATCACAGAAACAAAATCAAAACACAAAGTTCTGTTGTTGTTTGTTTTTTCTACTTCCAATCAAAAGGGATTTCTGATCCCAAATACCAGAGCACAGGTACGGCAGCCAAATCTGCAAGCATTTATTTTAATCAAATAAGCACACAGATAATTGCTAATCTTATAATCCCTCCAAATTGTTAGTAACCTCCTTAATTAGATTAGACATAATCCAGTCCTAACACCAGCACTATAAATACTGATCTCCCGGCCTTAACAAATGTCTGTACTGCAGCAGGGTATCATGCATTAGATGTCGAAGCATCCAAAGCTTACACTTCCTTCAGGAAAGTAACTTTGCTTTGTGGGGCATTACTTTGTTTGGGGGTGCATTGACAAAAATTTTAAGTAAATCCAAAAAGTAAAGGTTTACAACATAACTGTGATATTTTGAAAGCAAAAACCATTTGTTACCTCAGCAGACACTGACACTTCATCCATTTTTCAAGGTTTTTTTTTGAGAAGGTCTCAATGCAAGTCATTAAAAAAGTGAAAAATGGTAATACTCATATTTAAAAGAACCACTTCTGACTATGATTTTAAAATTTCAGTATTTTTAAAAGTATTTCTAATAACTTGAAAACCCTACAACAAATGAAAAACAAATCAAGAAGTGTAAGGAATGAACATCTTTCGGACATCCATCTTCATTTATTGGTTATGTGTTGTATTTGGGGCTGCTCTGACCTAAATTCCGCTCAAGCACTGCAATGCACTTCTGAGCAGATCTGGTGTCAAAACGTTATGTGGACAAAAGCCAAATCAGAGAAGTGAGAAAATGGGGATGCTTCCAGCCTCTTTTAATGCCTTGTGCTTGTGTTTCTTCCCATCTCAGCACTGAGAAGCTGTATGATGGGCTCCACCACCACCCTTTGTGCATGTCCTGGGCCACCTCTGCCCCTTTAGACAGGACATGGACCTTATGCAGATGGACAGCCCACGCCAGTAGGAAAGAAATGATGACCAAGATTAATCTGGATCATAACAAAAGTGCACTGAAAAACTGCTGACCTTTCCTCAAAACAGACACTATCTTCAAAAGTTAGTTGCTTTCTCACAGAAGCTACAAGTAAGAGGGAATCTTAATGCAAAACAAAAGCAGATAAAATAAACACGAACAAATGGCATGATATTCTGACTACATGGCAGTTTTGAGCTTCCCTGCACTTTCTTTTGTCAGAATGATTAAATATTTCAGATATACAGAAGGACTAAGAAGTTCAGTGCCAGAAAAACCTTTGATTCTACCAAGGCTCATCCACAAGCATAGTTTTAAGGATGTAAGTAATCCTACTGAATGCAACAAGACCTTGGAATTCAATGGGACAACTCACATGTTGTAAAAGACCAGTAATGTGTGCAAAATTTTGGATGTCTGGAACCTGAACGAAGGTTTTTCCCTCAAAGCAAATGAAAACCCCACTCTTTGCTCACTGCAGCCCAACTCCAAACCCCCCAGTCAGAACTACTGTCCAACACCATGTGACATCACACAGGATATCTCTGTACTTAGAAAGTAAGAGAGGTGGCTTTTTATTCTGGGGAATGATCACAACTATGTCATTCCCCACAAGTGTAATTATCTTGCTATTAAGAGTAACCTGTAATTTTTCTAAAATCCAGCAGCTTTAGATACAGATTGTTAGGGCTCTCTGGTATCTTCCAATGCTTAGCACAGGATATAATAAATACAATAAAAACAGCCTACCTAACAGTGGTTTTGCCTGCATGTGACCCAAGGGAACCGGCAGTGCACATTCCAACAGCAGCACTGACAGGCTCCTCTGCAATCTCCCTCAAGCCACCAGGATCAAGCCAGGCTCTGGCTTTACCTCCTAGTGTGGCACATTGTATTTTAAATACTTCTCCTCATTATAACGTGGATGATCCTATGAGGACACTGGAACAAAGACACAGCCTAGGTCACTTTCTAGGAAGTGCCTGCTGTCTCTCCAGTGACTGCCACGGGCAGTATCATTTGCCACACCAAAAGAGGGGCTGGCCCATAAGCTGAGGGGGCCCCAGGACACTCACTGCTTTCTAAAGCAAGACCTGCACACTGATTCATTGAAACAACTAGGAAAACTAGGAAAAACCCATAATTTGCTATCATTAATGCCAACTTGCCTTTTGAGAAGAACAGCCTCACAAGTGCTAAGAAGGTTTTGTTAATTATGCATGCAGGATTTGTTTCCCAGTGTAATTGATTTTCTTCAGCAGTTCACCTTAAAATGTTTGCTGTTCTGGCAAGGAGTACAACATCATGCAACATCCATGCCCTGCTTAATTACAGCAGAAGAACAAAAAAAAGACCAGAAAAGTGAATTAAGCTCTAGAAGCTCAGCTCTTTACACCCCTACTCCACCTCTATCCTTTTATAAAGTGTTTTTAAGTTAAATTTGTTTGCTTTGAGAATCTGAATGACTATGGTCTTTATCTTTAAACATGACAGGAGAGAGGTGCTGGAAGTAGAATACAAAAGAACAGCATTGGTGACCCAACCAGATTTTTTTTGTATTTACTGCTTCAAACACAACTATACTGATTATCACCAGCAGTCTGGTAATAAGCTGGCTACAATTAAAATTTGCTATAGATACCATATAGACACCAATTATCAAAGACATGCCTGTGCATAACACTGAAAATACAATTCAGTACAAATCATGAGGGATTCTAAGAAAAAGTTTTACAAAGGAGCCCGTGCACTGTGGCACCATAATTTCTACTAAAATGACCAATGTTTTAACATTAAACATGACCTACAATTGTTAAGGAAAGGAATGGAATGAAAGATACAATGAGAAAGCAATGTTTTAATATTAATAAATAAAATGAATACTGCCAAACTACACCCAACTGAGAAAGTGAATTATGACATGACATGAAATACAGATGCAGTGTTTTGAGGGGAAAAAATGCATTTCCCATAAACCCACAACCAATCATTTTTAGGCAATGCATATTCTCTGTAATTGTTAATAAACCCATTTACCTAGATGAGCACCAAATGTAGACAAGATGTCTTTTATTCTAACTATGCCCAGATCACAGATTCAAGTGATCAGGACTGCCCCAGCTAGCCACACAGCATGTTTAGAGTTTTAGAGATATATACTGATATACATTTTTGTTGGTGATGAAGAGTTTTGTTCTGTTATTTACATCATCAACTGAGCATCTGAAGGAACATCCCTGAACACAGCAGGACAAAGAAAATTGTGGAAGGAGCAGTTTAGATAGAACTATATCAAAAGCCATGAAAGAAGGAAAGGTTTGATTATTTATAGTACAAATGAAATTCCATCTGGTCAGGCTGTGGGTTTTTCTTGTAGAAATTAAACAGGAAATTAATTTCTCCCCTTCCCCCTCTTACAAAGCAAGGCATTTTCACTTATGATGCCAAAAGCTTGATATTTGTAGATTTGTCTGCCATCAGTCATTAATCAGCCTCATACAGTTTATAGGTAGAAGGATATTTCCTGACAGATACAGAAAACAGATTTAGAACTGAAGCTGAAAATTATATAAAGACAGATATATAGATACACATCTTAGCACCCTGGAGTACATTTCCAAAAATAAACTAGTCAAATGGTTATCTTCCTAAAAAAGCTGATTGCATAAGCATAATTACACTAAACACAAGTACCTGCACTATCTCTGCGCATGTTATAAATAGTTCCAAGTTCCATTATACAGTCTTATTCTAAAACGCTATTGTTCTAAGTTCATGCCTTCTCTCACAATCCTTTCAAAAAAGGCCCTCAGCTCTCACCACTAGCTCAAGTACTATTTTATGTCACTGCTACAGAACTTGTTAAAATCCAAATACACTACTTCCACCTTGCAACCTGCACTCATTATCCAAAGAAAAATTCTAGCAGTTAAGGAAGTTGCTTGACCATATCACTCTTTATCTGCTGATGACCAGGATTCCTCTGCTTGCCTACAGGGTCTTAATTTTGTAACTCAACAACTTTTTGTCATCTTGGAAAGAACAACTGAGAGAGGTGTGTATTTCAGGATACAGTTTATTCAAGATCCTCTTCAGAGACCTTAAGCTGAGACCATTGAGAAGGATATTCAGTTGGATCCAAGAACTGAAAAAGCCTCCTGCCAACTACCAGATGAAGGAAGCACTACCTGCTGGATGCACACTAAGGAGACGATGCTGGGGTTTTTTCCCCACCTGTTTTGCTTTGTGACTTAAAATTCCACCTACTGAATTTGTGCAAAAAGGACTAAATCTCAGCCTAGCAACATGTAGAAAGTGAGCATAAAAAGCACCTCTGAGAGGAGAGAGATGAACTGGCAGTGCCAAGCATTACCATATAACACTGTTCATCAGTGCCAACGCTGCACTCAGACAATCACCACTGGAAATAACACAAAATATGTATATTTTTCATTAAAGTGGTTAAATCCATCAGTGATAGGCAGCTGCTTGATAGAAACTTTAATTTTAATTCATCTGTCAATTAAAGGTTAAGACCAGGGGGGCAAACCTAACCCCAAGGAGGAGGCCCCCTGTCAGCAAGAGCAGTTTTGCTGTATGACACAAGCATGACAATGCTGTGGGAGGGGACCCTTTGCATGATGTTTTGCTGATAGCAAGGGTTTTGCTTAGGAAGAGGAAACAGATGAGCCGTAGTTTGTACCAATGAATGACAATTCAGAAAATATCACCTCCTCAGCTCCATTTCTGCATGTTGCATATGCAGTAGGTAATTCTTCCTATACATGGTATATAATGATGAATGTAACAATTAAAAGCAAGCTAGCTGATATTACTTAAAGTTACTGAAATAACTACATATTTCTGAGAAAATGCACAGAGACTCAAACAAAAGGCAATCCACAACAGCAGAAAACCACCTGTATGGTTTACCCAATTATTTTACACAAAATAAGGATATTTCTGCCTTCTGTAGACCTGGTTCAAAAAGGCATTTATTTGTAATCTCTCATGGAAAAAGAATTTGAAAGCTGCATGCAATTTTCTAACTTCCAAGTCAGCATCTTCGCAGTATCTAGCACATGAGTTGCACATGCAGTGCACACAGCAAAGCTACAAGTAAATAACTGATGGTCTGCAAACTAGACTGAGATGACAGCAGAAGGGGAAAAGTTATTTGGGAATGCTGAATTAGAAGGAGAAGCCTGGCTTGATCAGCAGGTGTAAATCTACAAAATTTCACTGAAGATGTGGGATACACATTTGTCAGTCCAAATGAAGTCTTATTTTAAAATACTAACTTCTAGATTAACACATAGTTTAGACTTTCATTGTATTGTCCTTTTCTTAATCTTGAGATGGGGATTTGTAACAAAGTTTTTTTGATGTTTAATCTCATAGGGGAAAACTTTTTTTTTTGCCCTGTGTCTAGCTTATGAAACAGGTGTCTATCCATGTTTCAGATACTCGAGGGATTAAGTAATTTCTTAGAGTGGTCAAGCACTGAAACAGTAGCCCAGGGAGGTGGTGCAGTCACCATCCCTGGAGGTGTTTAAGAAGTGTCTGGATCCGGCCCTGGGTGATGTGGTTTAGGGTTTACAGTGGAGTGCTGGGTTCACAGTTAGACTTGGTAATACTAAATGTCTCTTCCAACCTTGATGATTCTGTGCCTCTAGGTAAACATGCAGCTTTGAGCTTATTCTACTCCCAGTGGAATTAATGCAGCAACCTGACCTTCCTTCCTAGAATGAAATCCAGCACACTTGGCAATTTATCTTAGAAGCTCAGCAAGGGGTGTGGAGGCTCCTAAATACAACACATTTGTAGAAAAAGTAAGAGGGGTTTTCCCAAAGTGTTAAGAAAGATGATTATTAAAATCCAGTATCATTATTTCAAATTATGAGAGTTGAGAATAATGGAGCAAGACGTGGAAATGAAGAAAGAAAAAGAGATAAATATCAAGACTGTTTGGATAAGGAAGAGGAAATGCTGAACTAGAGCTTACGAAACTCACATTCCAGAAAAAAAAAAAAAAAGACACTCACAGGACAGGTACATAGCTATGTATTTGAGAAAATTATACCACAGACATACAGGGAATCACTGCAGACATCTACTGAAATTTAAATTAGCTAGGTCAATTATGGATAGCAGCATATCTGCTATGTCAAGGCTTTAGCACTTGAGCCTTGTATTTTAGAAACCGGGCTGTATTCTTTTTTCTGCACAGGTGCCCAGACTGGTTAGGTTAATGGCAGGCTGGGTGTGTCCACAGAGGCTGCAATTGCACCTGTAGTCTGTGTCAAAAGATTCCAAGAGCCTGAAAATGAGCTGGCAAGAGAAGAAATCTGGGAAAAAACTTCTGAAATATGTAAATCAGTGTAAAGTTAAGACTCATGTATAGCAGCTTCTTCACCAGAGACTGTGGAACAAGAAAATTACAGCTATTACAAGCTGTTTACAAATATTATATCCTTGCAAAGGTTTTGCATCTATATATAATAAGGCCAGCTTTGATCTAGTTGCATTTATGTCACTACCTAATTAAAACAGTTCTATCTGCAAAAGTTAATTTAAGCAGTCATATGTTAACCCAGCAAAATTTCCAAGAAATCTTCTTCCTTTGCAATTATATTGCCGTATGTTAATATGATGGCTTTTAATAGATTTTTTGTTTACATACATGTCATAACTGACCCACTGAAAGATTGTATCCTAGTATCCAAGTAAAGTAGCATCTGTTGTTAAGTTCCCCTGTAGCTAGCAGATTCACAGCAACTATTACTCCAACTTGCAATTTTTTTTGCATCACTAAGAGCTCAGTGCAATGACTTTCTAAGTGTGCCATCTCTGCTCGATGCTTCATTCAGTAAAATCTGTTTTATGGATGTTTCAGTGGCAAGCTGAGCCGTAGAAGCTATAACCTGTGAACTGGATGTGATGTACAGCTTGGCTTCACGATGCCTCACAGGCACACCGATTTATTTATTTGCTTACTCCTGATAACACTGAGGCGTGTGTCTGAAAGGCCAGCACGGCATCCAGCGAGCAGGAGATTCCCCACCCTTGCTGCCTGCCTTGGTTTCCGCCCAGGGCTGGGACAGGAAATGCGGTGGTTGCACTACACACAACTCCCAGCCCTCCTAAGCAGTGTCAGCACTGCAAAGCCTACTTAGTTTGGCCACAAACATGTAGGTGATTACTGACTTCTGTTTTAGTGTGGCAGATCTGCTGGGAATAAACAGCAAGTTATTTGTTACAGAAAGCACAACATCATTCGCCAGCATTGGCCAAATCACAATTAGCTCCTGCTCTCCAAATTCTTTTTTTCTGAGACCTAAACACATCACAAAAATTCTAGCTGACAATGAACTACTTTCCTGTGATTTATAGTTACTTCAAATTGAAATGTTTTCAGTTTATTTGTGTTTTGAGGTTACAATGGTAGATGTCATTCTAGCAAAACCAGGCATGAGAATGTGTTGTGGCTTGCATTTTAAGGAGGAAGAGATGGGTATTGGAATAAGGAGGCAGTGTATCTGTGTGAGAGAACTGACAAGTTCAGGGGTTTATTCGGAGATATTCATGGCCATATCTTCTTATTGTAGCTTACAGTAAGGCAGCATGGTACACTCAGATTCTCAACCCAGGCAGCAACTGTGGATTCTGAGTTCAGCTGGATGTTCCCTTGGCTTGGCTACGGGCACTTGAAAACCTGGTCCCAAAAAGTCAAAATACTTGCCTTAAAATAAAAAAGAAATACTAACATCTGAATGAATAGTTTACAAACACTTGGCTCCAAGTGTTAAGTTACCCAAAACGTTCCATGAAAAAAGACTATCATTATTGAATGAATTCAGAGTGTATGAAACATTCTTTAACAATTTACTGTCTCTACTCTTTGTTTCTTAGCTTTTTCTACTCTCCTACATTCTATGTAGATTTTTTTTTCCTGGCTGCAACTTGCCTAAAAAAAAAAAATAAACAAAAATGTACAGCCAGTGGGTCATACGGGGCTACAGTTCCTCTTTGACATCAAAGTCCATTAAACTCACAATCCCAAGAAGATTCACAGCACCTATACAGGACTCATGCCACGGCTGATGAGCCTAAGAGCCCGTACCACTGTTCCTTCCAAACCCAGATGCCAGCTTGAGTGACTCTTCCCCCAGCCCAGGGGAAAAACCCAGTCAGGAGCAGCAGGGAGGTAACAAGAGGGACTTGTTGCACTCAAGAGTTCTTCTGTGCCATTAGTGACACAACTGGCATTGATATTTGCATTTGTCTTGATGTGCCCATTGTGTATTAATCTCATCTAACCCTGTTTTGCATAGGCTACTATTGCAGGGAAATCATATAATTCAGCTTAGGCTGACATCCTTTTCCCTAAGTCCTTTTTCACAGCTATTTGCATTTACTGTAAGAGCAACAATCACTCTCCCATTTCCCAGGCTCCTGGAAGTGAAACCCCAACAAATTCAAGCCCTGAAGTTCATTAAAATACATGCACCTGCAAGATCAACAAAAGATGCATCATCTGAACAGGTGGTTTTCAGGAAGAAGGGGAGGCAGCTGTTTTTTTTTTGTTTGTTTGTTTTTTAACTATCAATTGAAATGAAAATTTTCAACACCTTTTTTAACCTTTATAAAGGTTGTGTCTCAACTGCTTGACTAATAATAGGCTGATGCTACAGACTGACCATAAGCTTTCATGGCACGGCCTTGGCGAGTGATTCTGAGTAACAAACACACGGTCTTGAAACTACTGAGTTAAAATCTATTTGTGCCTCTGATAGCATGCAGACACATGGAAACCAAAGTAAATTAAGTAAAAGTTAATCTTTGAAAGGTTCAGTGAGTATTTACTCAGGTTAATGTGTAATTTCTGAGGACAGCTGCATTTCATGCAAAAACCCCACAAAATAAAAATACTAATTATGAATGGAAAACCTCATAGAAGAATATGTCAATCCAATTCATGTGTAAGAGTGAAGTAGTTGCTCATATTGCTCTTCTGCTTGCTGAAAAACAACATCTCCCATGCTGTAAAGCAGTGTTTTCACAGCAAGGACATCCCCTGTGCAGTGGCTCTGCAGACAGCTGCATCTGCTTCTGCTACACTTACGTATCTTCAGACAATGATTACACTCTTGACAGAAGATAGAGACAAAATTACTACAGAAAGAGAAAATTTCTAAATAAAATGCCTAATGGTAAAGACTGCATCGAGTGAGACACTAGGACACCAGGAAACACGGGATTCTTATTAAGCTCCCATGTTTGCAAAATAGGAAAATCTCCTAAGAAACAGAGCTGGTGCCTTTGCCTCTCGCGTGAAGCTTTGATTTGGGTTCTTTCAGTACCTGAAGCTTGTTTTTTGACAGCGCCCTTGTTTTGTTTACAGCACATTGCTGGGATACTCCCTTTGATTCAGCCTGACACACGTGATGCTCCGCCAGCTTCTGTTCTGCAGTGCTGCTGCTGCTGCACTAAAAATAGCTTCCGCTTGCTTTGGCTCCACATCTAATTTATGGAAACTCACAGAAAAAAAGGCCCCCGTTAGTGGGTGAGCGACGTACGATTCTACAGCTCGTGCTGTTCATCTCACTCGGCCTCCTGAAACACATCACTGAACATTTAAAATATTAACCTGAAGTTTAATGGTGGTTAAGGGGAAAGACAAAAAATGTTTAATATGATTAATTTATTTTTAAGGTGCTTTAATGATAACTTAACTGAAAATGTCAGACAGTTGGACTATGCTGTGTAAAAATGCCTAGAATTTAGAACCGAAATTTATAAAGGGCTACTAGTGCCCACTTGTTCGGGGAAAGTTGATTTGTAAACTAATCTGAATTAGTTTACAAATTACAATAAGATTACAAACCTCCTGTTTGCTCTAACAGCTTTCATGTGTTCTATACAAACTACTTCATTGTGCCATGGAAGTCATCATGTAAATATGCCCTTTAAGAAGGCATATTTTAATGATTTTAAATATGCTGATTTTACAAACTTTGCCACAGAACTCAACTCTGTGTGAAACATTTTGCCTCAACATAAATCTGACATAAAGCTTTCTCTGAAAAAAATCCAAGTTTATGTTAAAACTCAAAATCAAAGTAAGTTCAAGCAAGTGGTTACATCTCTTTCTACAAAAGAATGGGTTTAATGTTCTTAAGAGAAATTTTTCAGATGTTCGTTCATAGCACCATGTCTAGGAGTGTCACCAGCTGAGCTGGAATTAGTTTCAAGGGAAAACCAAATTAGAAACAGGGATGGCAGAAGTCTGGTATCTGTACCAGTGCACTGTTTTTTTAATGGTTTAAATTTGAAGCACTGAAGCAATGAATAAAAATTCCAAAACTGAAAAGAAGGCCTGTTTTAGAAGTTTTTAGAGTGAGTAATGAAGGCTGTAAGGAAATTGGGATTCAGATTTTATTTTAGATACGAACTGTAGGTTAAGGAAAATTCAGATGGCTATCAGCAGCTTAAACAGAAAGAGATTTCAAGGCTTTCTCTTGTAAAAACCAGCAAATAAACTATCTGGCTTTGTCCAGAAAGGCTCCCTGCATAAATTTAGCAGTCTGTATGCAAGCTATCAATTTTAGGATTGGTGTCTAAACTGCTATCCAAGTAGGGACATTACTTAGCAACTACCACGTCTAAAAAGGAATTTTCATAAGTCTCAAGAGAGGTTATGAGTTATTGACCAAAAAATTCCAACAGAATCCTGAAACCAGTTTAGGCTGGCTACAGTTAGCTGCTTATGAGTTACATGACTAAGTAATGGTCACAGTGAGTCTATATCAACCTATTTATGCAAAAAATACTGTGCTGTGTTACCATTAAAAGGTCTCTAATTGAACAGGCAACTATTAACTTCAATAAATCTTTTGGGGCAAACCCTTTTTTTAACATCCTGCCGTGGCGGGGGGAGGAAAGGACAAACAAAACCCATTACATGCATATGTGTTCAGAAGAAGGGTATAGTCTACAAGAAGAATGAAAAACAGCAGCTCTGCAGCAGAGTTTTTGTGTGCAACTGTGTGTGATGGAGAGGGAGAGGAAGAAAGCGAGGAAACGGTATGATTTAATGCTTGCAGGAGTGTCATTTTCCTTTCCACCCTAACCACTTAATTCTTTTACTTCCAAGCAGTTCAAACCAGAGCTTCAAAAGCCTCTTTTTTTTTTTGTATCTGGGGCATATAAACATGAAATTCTGTTTACATTCTTAATTATAAACATGTATTGAAAATCCCTGGTCTATCTCCAACCCCAAATCAGTTTGATAGCATTCAAATCAATGTTTACAGTCTGGCACTTATTGCCTTTGCAGCCTCAGCTCTGTGCCTCTATGCTGCTGATGGAAGTGTGAAGCATGAAGTCCCAATGGCACTGCAATTTCTAGAAAGCAAATGAGAGATGGGGTGTAGATGTGAAGTCTTAAGCTTAGGAGAGGAGAGAGAGCAGGGGCAGCCATCCCTTTAACCATCTCACCCCCCACTCTGCTCATCTCCCCTATCAGCACCAGGATAACAGCAGGTGAATACCAAGCTCGGCCCTGCATTAATGTAATTCTGAACGTTACATAAGTGCTTGATAAACAAAGCAGGCAGCTAGAAATGAGATAACCTAGCCATGTGTATATTCAGCTGACTACTTAGATTCCCAGTTCATACACTGTGACTGTGATAAAAGGCAAGAAAATGGCCAAAAATACCAACCTCTAAAGGCATTCTTGGTTCTTTTAGGACAATGTAGTTTTTAACACCATGTGCAGGATAAACATGCCAATGTTTTAAATATGGCCAGACTACACTTCTTATTTCCTTTTCCCTCCCCTGCTCCTAATGAGTAAAATGGTTGGCAACACAGGAAGCACTTCAAAACCATTTTCTGGCCTACCCACAGCGACACAGGACAGGTCACTTCTTTTACATGCACCTTTAAAAACGTGCTAGAAACTAAATAGTACCTTTTGGCTTTGTGAACTTAATTCCAGGCAATTAGGGTGAAAGACACATTATCTAAATGTCCCATTGCACAAAATACATGTGCAGTGTTACGGACGATCCCAGGAAAAACCTCAGACACAATCTCTAATGTACACCTTTCCGGGTCAGGTGAGAAACATTTAAAGCAATTTAATTGCATCTCTTGTCTTACTGATGAATGAAAACAAAAGCATGGGACCGTGAAAACAAAGGCCGTGAAAATAAAAGTGACCCAGCTTCCCACTGATAAGCAATGATCGAACTCAGTATGTTTCTAGTCAATTAAAAGCTATTTAAAAAAAGTTTACAAGTACCTTTAAACAAAAGCATGCTGCTCCAGAAGAGTAGCCAGAAAAGCCAGGGAAAGGAAAGAAAGAATGCATGGAAAGTGCTGATAAAAACCCCCGAAGAAAATGAAACAAACCAAGAACCCCAAATGAAGGTTTAAACATAAGCTACACTTCCAGAAATGTTATCTTAGCTGTACTAAAAATATACATCAAAATGCCCACTACTGCTATCTGAAGCTCCCTTCTGTTGGGCCCTCTTCCTTTAGAGCAAACAAAGTTGGAGTAATAGCCAGCTTTCTTCCAACTTCCCCTGCGAACAAGATCCGCTGGTGGATGTACACAGTCAACCACAGCCACCAGTTCTACAAACTTCCACATTTCTCCAATCCTATTCATTGTCTTGCCTTACTATATTTCTAAGTGGTTTAACAGCACAAGGCAGTATTTTTCGTAACTCCTTGGAGGGGTGCTGGTTACTTCTCACCCATCACCACCTCAGGTCAGACAGGAGGCTTTGTCCAAATGCTACACATTTCTTACGAAGTCCAGAAGAAAAGGACGATCCTGATTTTTTATATTCAATACGATTGGATTTGTACTTTCTCAAACACTACAACTTTTTTAGAACCACAAACAATTTTTGGCTGCCCTACACTAAAAAAAGAGAAGCACATTCTCCCATCTGGCACATAAAGCAGTGTTTTTCACGAACACAGTTTTCAAGGATTTTTTTTTTTTTTAATTGGGAAATAAATCTAAATTTTGATGCATGTGTCTGATGTAACTGATAGAAGGAAATTGCTTGCCATGAGATTTCTCTTGTAGCTACAAAATATGCCCTGTGGCCATCTGGTCATCTGCTGCAGAGTTGGGGTTGATGAAGCAAAGGGAAACAGAGACATATTTAATGATCTCTCTCCTTTGGGGCCAGGAAAAGGCTTTACTGACCAATTCTATGCCTTGGTTTTATCTCAGGCTCAAGCATGGGAAGAAACAGAGACAAAATTTATCTATGCATGCAATTCTGAAGGATTGCCACGGCTCATCTAATCACCTGCACCAGGATGTGTAAGGACCTTTTGAAATTATTTGAAGTTTTCTCAACTGAGAGAACGTAATTTTTTATTGTAACTTTGGGACTAAGTGTCAGTGTCTGGTTCCAGAGGAACAGGGACTATTCATCAGAACCAGAAAGTCTGGCAGCAGCTCTGACATGGTTAACAAACTGGCTGCTGCAGCACATGCACCAGGCAGGTCCAAGGACTTTCCTTTCTGTCCCCTACCAAGCTCACACATTGTAAGCAGCAAAAGAAAAGCAAGTCAATACAGCATGCACAGTGGTGGTGTATCATGCTGTGAGATTAAAAATAAGACATGGCATATTCGTGAATTACAAATGTTGGCTGGTTCAACTCTGCAATGTGCAATCAGCACTTCCCATAAAGAACTAGTGTGTAATTCAAATATGTTACCATTTGTGCTATATCTTTTAGCCCTCAGAAATCATTCTCAAAGTTATCTGTATTTCCAGTAATATGTTTTTTCAGGAGGACTAGCTGCTACACACACACAGATCTGTACAGGCAGAACCTCCTAATATCAGCTGGAAAATCCACATTAAAAATAGGAAGTTTGGTTGAAAATCCAGTGACAACTCCGGGAACTGCTTAAATGTGAGCCTTACATACAAACACAATTTATGCTGGGACGGCTCACAGCATGACAAAAAAACAGAACAAGCCTCACCACTGGAAAACAAGTTTATGTTAAGAGTTATCATTATTAATTGCTTTCCTTCTCAGTTCTATCAGATCACAAATAAAATATGTCGATCTTTTTCTAACAGCTTTCAACTACCAACCAAAGCAACTAGAAGAAAATACTTATTTTAAGACAATCAAGTATTATACATGAAAGTGAATGCCTACACTGTTTGTGTTCTTATACCAGAATGGGTTCCCCTATAAAAATCCCAGCCACTCAAGAGAGATTTTTTTAAAGGTCAGATCAAGCAACAGACCTAACAACAAAAAAAGCCCAACAAACCAAACCAAAACAAAAAAGTAAAGAAGACTGAGCCGGCTTAGAAAGGGTATTTCTGAACTACAAAATAAAGAAAATAATTCGAGCCTTAATGATAGGCTTTTCAGTTCTTCTGAAAAGTCCCTTTACTTGTTGCAATTCTTCTCTAACTGCAGGATTTTGCTGCACTGTCTGCAGTAGATGGGACAAACAGCAGAGAGTGGCTGCACGAAGAGAGATTTCAGTGCGGTTGTTCCACTGCTAAGAAAGCAAAAAGTCATCCCCACCACAGCCTGTGGATGGAGGAGATTACTGAGTATGTTTCTCCAAAGCCTTTCTGGAAAACCCTCTTAGGAAGTGCCCTTGTATCAATGCAGCTATGTTGATTAAGGGTGTGACTCTTCCCACACTCCTCTTCCAATAAAACCTCAGAAAAGGCCAAGCCTTTCTGTAAGGCACAGTCCACTCAGGTCTATTGCTTTGCATGCCTAAAAAGGCCAGGTGGCAGATGAAACTGTAACATAGCTTAATCAGCAGGAAACTAAATAGCATATATAATCTTAGCAGTCAAACCCACAGGACACTCCATTCAAACACTGCCTACCTGCATTGTGTTTACCAGCAGAAGAGATGCCCTCCTGTACCTATTCTAAATGCAATAAACACAGATTACTCTGAGTTATCCATTTTAGAGACAGATTATTGCATCTAACAATTCAGAACCCTGAATGGTCACTTTCTCCCTAGGCTACTGGATCACTGGAAATCCAAACAGTTCCTGCATGAACTCTTCTAGCTGCTATAATGGATATGCTGGTCTGCTGCCTTCACTGATGCTTCTGAAATGCAGTCTGAGCTAACTACCAGGCAACCTTTTGAACACAATATTCTTTGGCGAGTTAAACTCAAGTGGGTGCTTTCTTATCATCCTCCATGGAAGATATTCTTTCTATTAAGAGGAGAATCTGACATTTGGATGGCTGTACTATGTTTGTTTTACAGAGTCTAAAGCAAATAACCCTCAAAGTCATTACTGGAAAATATCTACATAAATATCTACATTGTTCCCGACAGTTCTACAAGCATGAATGCTGGTCATAGACTTACCACATTTAAAAGCTCTTTGGTGTCTGCATTTCACAATGAACAACTCAGGCTTTGTCTGCGTTTGGCACACAGTAAAAATGCACTGACTACTGAACACAGTTTTACTGTTATTATAGATAAAGAAAACAGTTCTTAATGACATTTGAATTGGTCACATTTTACACACTGGTCCTTATGCACATTAAAGACAAAACTATGACCTAATCCTTTTCCAACATGGTGCATTTTACCAGTGTGGATAGAGTTGATCTGGTTAGGAAAAATGTTCCTTAATCACTTTCTAAATTTTGCTCTGCTGTTTAGAGGAACGTGCAACAATCTCTGCATCACAGATTAGATAAACTGGGTTTGCTGCTTTACTTTTGTCCTTAATTCTAACATAAATATTTTTCTAAAAACTTGAAAACATCTGCAATATTAAACAAAATTTAGAAATATTTAAATTATGAAGTGGAACTAAAAGATATTGGCTGCATTCATTTTACTTTCTCTAAACCTGACTATTAAGATTCACATCCCAGCTTACATAAACTTTTAATTTGTTCATATCTAAAGTTGTAGTGAAATGGAGCAGAGTTCATTTGATGTGCTGTACAATGAGAATTGAGAAGGACCAGACCTGTGTCTGTACCACACCAAGCACCAGGAAGTACTGAAGCTCTACTGATGTTTTCTAGACAGAATAATGATGCCTTCAGCAAAGAGAGGCACCAGCAATTATTTCACAGCAATCAGAAAGACAAACTGGTATCTACGACTGCACTGTACTGAAAAAGCCTATGACTCCTCCACAGTAACCTTTAATATCAAACACAGTAACAGCTTTTGCAAGGTGTTAAGAAAGGCACTACCCTTTTTATTTTAACAGATAGCTGAACTGAAAGACATGTATAAAGTACCCAAGGCCAAACCAGGTAATGTATTCTCGATTAAAGCTACACTTCAAAGCTCTTCTTCCTGATCTAGTTTGCCCTTTTGCTTCCCCTGTGTAAGTAAGGAAGACAAAAGTCATAAGAAACTGAAGCAATGCATAACAGATACCACAAATCAGCACGATACATGATTACAGCCTGCTGTGAGCAGCTCACAAATTGAGGAGAATTCAAACAACAGCACATGTTCTGTGATTTGGACATTGAGAATTCCCTTGACTCCTTTTCCTGTGAGCAAGCTATTGAGAAACACTGACATTTGGGCAATAAAAAACACACCAAGAGAACACTGACTGCCCAATACAACTGCCATTGTGGTTTTCCTAGCTGTAAACTGATCTCTCCCCCTTCATCTCCACTGCTGATTTGTCACAGCTTCTTTAACCAGTGCTGACAACAGGCCATTCACATCACTGTGCATTGTATCACACACAGTTTCAGAAACATCCTTAGAAAGGCATCTAACTGTACCTCAAACTACAAAAAAGAAAAATAGAAAGCAACATGCCATAATTTGCAAAGGACGGTGAGCAGGGAATAAAAAATAATCCAAACAAACAACAGAGGATGAATGCTTTCAATTTAGTCAGATTCTTTAAATAGAACAGAGTATTCAGAAGAGTCAAAAGATCCTCTCACCTATATACTTTCACTAAGTGGTTTTAGGAATAAGTCTGCTGTAAAACCAACAAATGAGATCAGTGAAAAAACAGTTTCCATATCATTTTATCTTACCATAATCAAACAACTTACACCAGCAGAACAAAAATCAACCTTGAGCTTTGTGAACAGAACACAATGCAACATGGGGACAGTCATTCCAAGAAACCAAAGCCAATTTACTCCTAATTCCATTTTGCACAAGAACAGAAAGTCATGCAGTGACCTGAAAGGATTTTTGATTTAAAACAGAGAAACACTGCTGTTTGTGATATTCTAGGAATACACACAATACTGGAACATCATACTTTGTTTCTGAGTCTGCAGAATGTCTCTGGCATGATCTGACTACAGTGTGAAGCTGCAGATTTGGCTCTGTATCACATCTCAGCATACTCTTCTGAAAGGCATCCCCCTCAAATAATCCATGGAATATTTACAAGCTGGAGAATAAACTGTGCCTCAGAGAGAATGGTATAGGGGAAGTGATATAGGGGACTGGAAGACAAGATGAGGAACTAAGAGGCAGAGCCCCATTTGGTGCAGGGGGAAGAAAGGGAGGAAGGAAAGCAGCTTGTTTCCAGAGTGCCCTTACCCTCTCAAGCTGGTAGCAGATCTGGAAGTCATGACTCTGGGGAGAAATGCTCTGTATTACCTACACACATGTAACACATGCACTGGTGCTCACACAGCTGCATATACAGAAAAATTTTGCTGCAGAAAACTGCATCTGGTAAGTCACTTTTAGCTCAGAGCACCAACCACGGCATGCAGAGGAGTGAGTCACAGATCTGAATTGATACCTGCAACTGTATTACATTTAACTCGGAGGAGATACATGTTGAGAACGGTCTTGAGTTTAAACATGTGAGCAGCTCCTGGGAAGAAATGCAAGACCCGAAGCGGGGCCCCATCATGGAATGAAAAAGACAATGAAACATCTGCAAATAAAGGGAAGCCCCTCTTGTGCACAGCCACACTCGCCCTGGTTGTGGTGTGCTGTCTCCTGGCACAGCCCATGTCACTCAAAACCTTCCACTGTTGGTGGGAAGCATTTTTTATTGCTTCTCTTGTTTTAAGTAAGTTGAAACTCAATGCAATTCCATATATTTCCTTTCCTTCACACTCCTTACTGGTTTCCAGCGCACAACAAAGAGAAGATAAATTTCAATGCCCTCCTCTATTTTCGTTTTGAGAAACTACTAGGATTTGATTATTTATCCCTTAGCAAGAGAGAAATAAGTGAAGAGTCCTCATATTCCTCAGAAACGAACACAAGCGCTTCATCCAACTGGGCTATTTAGGATTTAAGAATTTCAGTTGAGGCCATGTAACTGGAGAAGAAATGCTCCTTTGTTGAAAAGGTAGTTTCTTACAGACAAAGAGGACTTCACATAAATAAATATTTTAAAGGATTATGGTTCTAGGAAGTTTGTATCCTGAAGCCAGGTTCTACTTGTTACTTTATTTCTGTCATCAGCTGAGAAGTAGATACGTTACCTGCCTACTTTTCAACTGTTTAAAAGCAGAAATGCGTATGAAGCCTAATCTTTGATTTGTTAGTAGTTTTAATATTTATGCACAACAGCACTTGGGAATTTCCACCATACTTCAATAAGAGTTTCTGAAGAATTCTTTTCACTTGAGAATCATGAAGGAAGAATGGATTTACCAAAAAGAGGAAAACATCTGTTCTGAAAGAAATGCCCTTTTCTTCTCCTCTTCTCCTGCTGGTATGCTTTGTCTGATTACATTGATACATTAAATAAAAAAAGATGAAATTATTAAAAAAAGGTCAAAGGAGGATTAGGAATAGCAGATAGGTAAGCCAACCTTACACACCCAAGTAGATATGCAAGACATCTCACTGTGACTGTGTCATGGGTTAGCAAAGCATAGTTCCGGAAGTGATGTTCTTGCAAAGGGGTGCTTACAGCTTCCTCTGTGACCTGACAGAACCTATCAGCTGGCCAGTTTGAATATGGACAATTCTTTAAGCCACTTAAAGTTGTGACCGCCTCTGTGATTCACACTTAATAGGAAACTCCGAGGCAGAGCCTCTCTCTCTCGTTTCCAGCACTGGGACAGGTGGCTGCGGGCCCCATGTGGGGGCCAGCGGGCCCAGCCCAGGCCCTGCTCGGGCCAGGCCGGGCCAGGCCACGGCCATCCTGGAGCCGATGGGCCCTGTTCCACCCATGGAACCACCCCCACAGCCCTGCTGTGGGCAGCCGGAGCGGCTTGGTTCCCCCTGCCCTCCACTGCAATAAGCCACATTCCAGCTGCAAGGCTGAGGTGAGATTAACCCTTTTATTACTGTGAAGAGCTGAAAATCTGAGGGAAGAGAGAGAGGAGATGCTGAGATAGGCAGATGCTGACACAGCTGTAATTTCATGAGAAGTTTGAACATGGAGAGATGGAAGCGATGAGGACTTTTGCTCCAAATGGGAAAGGACAAAACCTCAGTTCCTAGAGATGCTCCCAGAGATATTCCTAGAGATGAAGATGAGGAAGACCCTTTGCTCCCAGGGAAGGAGAAGGGCCTCTGTTTTTGTTTCTGAACGGCTCAACCTTAAAATTGTACCCCAAAAAACTTCAAGAGTGGACCCTCGAAAGCAGCTGTGGGAAAAGCTGCAAGTCAGGGAAGGGGCTCACATGCGAGCAGAGAACCAACCCGGGCGGCTGTCTCATTGTGATTATGTTTTCATAGCATGGACAAGAGAGACTCCTCTTCCTAAATGGACTGAACAAGGTTATTATAGAAGTGGTAAACAGACTGAACATCTCAAGGGTTGTCTTTTCACATTGTCACTGGGAGAAGGGAGAAAGGTGGGGTGAGGAGAAGTGTTCTGAAGGTGTGGTATGATTTTTTTTCCTTCTTTTAGGTCTGTTAATAAACTTCTTTATATTCTTTCAAGTTTGGTGCCTGCTTTGCATTCTCCTAATTCTTATCTCACAGAAGGTAAACAATAATGAGTATTTTGGACCAAACCACTACAGACTGACAAAAATGACACATTACCTTCTATCTCAAGAGCCCAGAGGCCCAAATCATAGCAAATGGTCAATCTGTCAAGAATAAAACAATGAACAAACAAAACAGGGTAAAACAAAGAAATGGATCAGATGTTATTAGTAAGTGGAGAGAAAAAAGGGAAATATGTCAGCCACCAAATTTAGATCAAGACCGCAAGTAAGTCATAGGTCTGTGCACTGAAACAGAGGAAAAAAGGCAACACAAAGTCCAAACATGCTGGATTCTGCTCAGAAGACTTTCAGCCAGTGTTGCAATAACTATCACACATGTGTAAGGTGAAAAAGCTCCAGAAAATAAGCAGCTTTTATGCTGAAATCTCTCCAAAGGAGTGTGATAGCAAGATATGCCTCTGACTCCATTTTAAGAGAGAAAATTGATAAAACATCAGTGATTCTCAACTTTTCAAGGGTTGGAGAAAGCCAGTAAGTCCCCTGAAGAGTCCATGATCTTTTTCACAGGTTTTCATAGATTTCTATGTAGGTACAGGGAACTACTGAGTGTTGCGCTTAAAGACCACTGTTCTTGACAAACATTTTTGTAGGGAACTTATTTTCAGGCAAAGAGGACAGCACCACACTTATTAAAATAGAAGCACTTGTCCCAGGTCACTGGGACAGTGACCCCCCCTACAACTTAGACAACTAGAATCAATCCTATTAGAGGCAGAATGAAACTGAGACTTTTCACTTGGAAAGCCTTTCCTATTTTTCCTCTGGGAAAAAAGTGTAGTTGTGCTCCTAGCCTACTGCTGCAGATAATACCCATCTTCTATGGAACAACGAGGCTCGATGAGATGAAGAAACCTGTCTTGCTTGTGAATAAAGACATTTGTCTCAAGCCCATCCCACAGGCTGAAGGGTTTAGAATTAAATGTTTTGGAACTGTCCTTCAATTATTTCCTTTCTAAAGACATTCACAGAATGCATAATCATTTAGTTTTTGCTATTTTCCCCCCTCTTTTAAGGACATTTTCGTCGATATTTCAGTTTTTGTGGTCTTCTGTATATTTCTGACAACCTCATAGTAGCCATACTTAACTCATGTTTACTGCAAATGCCTTTTAGCCAGGCTACCTAATTGCTCAGAATCCAACTGTGTATTTACCCAAGGTTCTGAATATTCACCTGCACTGTGCTTTTCATGTGGTATGGAAATAGAAGATCTCAGTAGCAATGTCTCTTTTTGGTTGTTTCCAGGATCTTATGTGCTGGTTTTTTTTTTTTCCTCCTCATATCGATTCTGCTCATTTCCATCAGGACACAGGCTAAGCCCCCTCAACATTGTGCAATTCCATACCTTTTACATTTGCCTCATTAAAGAGACGTAACAGACTGCATTCCTGCCAAAAGACTTGTTGCTTTATTACTTTTGCTTTATTTGTGAGCCCATATTTATTATCTTCGCCCACCTACAATCCTCTCTTTTTATCTTCTTTTTGTCTTCTAAATAGGTATAACTTGTTTACAACTTAGTAAGAGCATTCCTAAAATAATTTTTAATCACAATTTAATCATTCTTTCAACATACTGCATATTATGATGATCTCCCTGACAGAGGTACAGAATGGTGTATTTTGAAATAAGTCAATGAATTTCTATGACTGTTCTTTAATAGAGGTCTCACCCTTGTCATTTTTACATAACATATTTTGCTGGTTACTACTTTGGAAGTACCATCAGGTCAAGACCCTAAATTTTGCCTGTGTGGGTTGTGCATTCTGCACCACAACGTCCTCTGGAGAAACTTCCACCTTGACGTCAGACCCTACTGACACGAGCTGCCTACAAGCCACAGAGGAAAGGGGTGACTAACCAGTGCAGAACACAAGTTAAAGCAAAACAGAACAGAACAAAAACACCAAATGCCCCAAAACAAACAGAAAAACTTTCATGTAGTTAGGAGAAAATGAAACTTGGGAAAACTACATTTGACTTCTTTTATTTAAACAATTGTAACAAGCTGATGTGATGAACTGTAGTTTACTATTCTTACTTCAGTTCTGTAGAATGTAGCAAATGTTTGTTCCCTGGCATCTGCCTCTTTAGAGAAAAGCTTTTCAAACCCAGGATGTTAGTGGTTAAAAGCAAGTTTACGGCAAAGTTGCTGCAAAAAAGGTTTCTAAGATCCTGACAATGTAAGGAAATAGGACAACCAACTAAATGAATATAAAAGTCATACTGGACAAACAAGTTCCTTTACCCTCGAAGCTTACTTCTGCATTTCCTGAGCAGAATAAACCCTTGTGGCAACACTGCTCTTTAGCATTCTACTGCTCTTTAACAAACTGTTTTTTAGTAATTGCTATAGTAGTGTTGGCAATTACACATCTGACACAGTTGTGCCAATAAATAAGTGGAGGCCAAGAAATTACACCCATGATGACCATTAAACTTCTTCACAATGTAGTTGGAAGGAAACTTACTAAAGAGTAACTATCCAAAATCTGTACTGTTGGACTTTCAGGACGCTAATGCCCAGAATGCAGATCTTCCCAAACTCATCCTTCTAAACCAAAAGAAAGGTAGTGAATCGCTCTTAAAGACGTAAAACAGCAAGGAGACAAAGGCAGGGAATAAAGAAATGTAGCAAGAGATTTTGGTCAGAAAATGTATCTAAGGGTTATTTTGATTTTCAATCCAATTAATTTACACAAACAAATATCTGAAAAACAACAAAAAGTAACTCCCAGCCTCCCTGCCATGTTCATGAAAGAAAACCAAGACTGGAAAGTTGTTCTCAGAAGATCCATACAATTGATTCCAAGATTCAGCTTTTCCTGCATTAGCACTTATATATGAAAACTGCTTAAACTCATCTCTCTTTTTTGATTACAATTAATGGAATTAGCAGGGGAGTAGTAAAAGGAGGAACAACTAATTTTTGAACCAATTCTAGAATTAATGATCTTTTAGAAATTTTATTATTTGGTATGTCCATTAAACAGGATGTCTACTGATACGTCTTATACATATTTTCTTTTCCACTGCTTAATTTAGGCTCAAATTAAACTTTGTGTAGAACCCCACAATGTAACAAACAATTCTAATTAAATCAGAAAGAATACTATCACAAAAGACACAACTGAAACAATTTCTCTAAAGTCAAATAAACCTTTTAAAAATTCTGGCAGCATCACTGTTGTCTTGTACTAAAATGAACAAAATTAGCTTTAACTTAATTATGTGAAGTAGAGAGACATTCTTGAACTGCTTAGTTTCCCAGTCTGATTTGTCTTAAAATTGGGATTACAACCAAACTGATAAATACCGTGACTCAATTTTGGTTTAGTCTGAGGTGTAAAATTTATTTTTCAAGAATAGATGCTTAGTCTTTGGACTTTTTCAACACAGTATCAACTGTATTTTATTTTCTTATTTCTTAACTTCTGCATTCCACCACCTTTCTTTTTCCAAATCTGTCAGTGCAGCGTTAATTTAGAAAAACACCACCACCCGAACCCTGGCTTCTTGTAGATCCTAACATAAACAAGGCTGTGTACATATATTAGTGCAGAGGAGCCTGTGTATGCAGAGTCTGGCCAGTGAGCAGTTTCTTAAGGAAGAAATATGACTCTTGGTCTTTCTTTATCCTGTCATGTGAAACTGACTACTCAAAAAAAAGAAAAACTGACCATCTCTAAGTGAAAAAATGCATATGGCATTTAAGAAAACTCAAACTTCAAGCGTAAATAATTTGACAGTATCCCACATAATGTGTCATTAAATTTTCAGTGCTCTTCTTTCTTTTTAAAGCATTCAGCTCACAGTTCTTATACAGTTGTTATATTAAATTTATTATGTAAACACACATTTCACAGTAGGTTAGGTTTAAAGTAACAGAATATGGAACACACCTTTTCTATAAGGCATAGTAAAAAAAAAAAATCCCACAGAAAAAACTTAAAATACATTCATGTTACATAATGATAAGCTTATTAATAAGGTGATGTATTCTTTAACCAACTAATCTCGGCCACTGAGAACAAGCACACACTCAACAATGAATTGTAAATGAACAGATTGAATTAAATTCTGTAGAAGTGGAATAAATGTAAATGACTCTCAATGTTCCCTGCAATATAATGAAGCTGGCTTTGGTCATAGTTTACTCTTTCTCCCACGCATACTCTGAAAGAGTCCTAAACCAAGAACAGCACATAAATAACACCACAACTGACAGATTGACCCACAGCTTCCCTCTGAAATCCACTCATAAATCCTACATCCAGATTCTAGATAACCAACATCGGCAGTTTTACTTCATTTGAAGACATTTTGAGATGCTGACAATGAACAATGATTCATAATCAGGATTTCTGGAGTTAAGCTGTATCAGCATATTTACTGTACTCTTTCTTTAACTTGCCAGTAGGAATACACTGGTTTTAAGATTCTCTTTATTGGCAGTTATCTATACTCTAGATAAGAGACAAACTTTCAAGGCAACTTTCAAATTATGCTGATTAACTTTGCTATTTTCCTTTCCTTTGTTTAAATAAGACCACGTATGATTTTAATATGCAAAATTCAAACAAAATGTCCCTCAGTGCAGTCCAGTCTTACAGAGAAGCCTTCCCTTCCTGCTGCTCAGTATCCCAGAGTCTGGTCATTTTTGCCATCACACTGGCCCACTGTGCCAGTTCACTGATTCAGCCCTGTACCAGTACCTATTAACATCTGCCCTCACTGCTGTGATGCAAAACAAATACAGCCTTTTCTCTTTTAGTAATAAATCCAACAGAAGGCTCTTTCTTTGTTATCAAGGATATTGATCCTTTAAGAGTGTATATGCTGAGGGTGACACCGAGCGTCTTGGTGCTTCAGCAGTCTTTTGCTCAGGCTCGAAAAGCTCCTCAAGTGTTGTATTGCAAACACAATTGCAAAAGTCTGCAGTTTAACTCTGCAGAAAGGATATGGAAAAACGTATCTCCAAATTAAATACAGGATACTAATAGAGAAAACTAAATGCAGGCAAGCTCAGCTGATGGACCTACTCACAATCCTCCAATTTGCTGAATTTCCAAACGAGGCTGAGTTGCTACATTACAACAAAATGTCCTGCACCTATTATTGCCCTGTGTGCAAACAGTCAGGAAAAAAATTTAAGAAAAACATTCATCAGTTGTTCAGGAAAAACTGAAAAGTTTCATGACTAGGGGAGGAAAGAGCTGTTTCCTCAACAAAATAAAGCCAGCTTTGCTGTATTTTTTCAATGGAAACGAACACTGTCTAATAAAACATCTTAAAAAGAGTCAAAGTGTACTTTCATGCATTTGTCATAACTCTGCCTGGTCTTTAGATTTTATTACTCCTTTAAATTGCAGTTAAGGAATATTTTATGTTTATCTGCCTTCCACTTTCAACCTTTTTGCTCATTTTAAAACTGCAGGAAACGGACCCAGTCATTCACAGAGAAGCATGTGGGAAATGTATGGTTTAAATTTATGTTTGAGCAGCCCATCTAGGGCTGCTTAAATAGTTCTCCAGTGGTAATTAGTTATTAAGAAAAAGTATTTGCCACATTTCTTTTAAAAGGCAGAGAAAGTGCTCTGTTTATGAACTATCTGCTATCTTACTTTTATATTTGAGAAGTGTTACTGTTTTCTCTAGGTATGGAAGCCATTTGTGAACTGAAGTGGCTTAAACGTGGGGGTACATGCCTGTATGCCATTCTGGCTATTTGTGAATGGTGTTTTCATACTGCTTCATCCTCCAAACTGAAAATACAAAGGCATTTTGGAGGTTTCTCCAGCTGCTCCTTATTCCTATTTTTGTACTTCTAACTACTAGTACTATAACATCACAGTCACATCTTGACTACCAAAATTAAGACAGAATTGGTTAAATCGAATGATTTTTGTTTTGTTAGTGAAGGAAAAAAGGGGAACAACAACAAAAAAATCACAGCAACATATGAAAAGCTTATTTCATAGAATTCTCAGTACATATTTTAAGAAACCACAATTCTGCCTCGCAAGAGTGTGGTCTATTAGTTAGTAAATAGTGAAAAACACAAGCATTACACACTGGTGAATGACTTCTGTCCTATCTGGCAACCACCTCTGTTTAGAAGACTCATCAGTGAGGCTAAAGTGATTACTCTATAAATATAACCTCTCCCTTTTTTTTTTTCTACCATTAAGTAACAATTTACTGGTTGGCTAAGGTTTATAGTTTAGATCAGGTAACTGGAGAAAACTTATTAATGAATTAACCAAACAAAATTTGCTTCTAACTTAAGCAATGAATTTTTAAGATTTGAAAGTGATACTGCATGAGAAAACATAAAAGGAAAAAATGAAGAAGCTTTATCATGACAGTGAGTTGCTTATATATGAACCAGGAAAGAATTTTAGATGGAGGAAAATCATATTATGGTTTTCCTATATTACCATAAAAATTTAATTCTTAAAATCCAGTTACATGAAACATTTAGAATTAATACTTTTCCCTAATTTTTCTAAGTAAAAAGTATTTTGTCCTATATTTAATAAGCAGTTACCTTATCACTGCTTTTAATGATAATGTTCTCTAGATAACAACAGCAACAATAATAATAGTGGTTTAGCTTAATTTCTCATAAATCCATCCACATTTACTTCACCACCCCTTATGAAGAAAGAATATACGAATACACCTGACTGCAATGCCACACTAGACACAGGAAGCAGGGACTGCCAAGGTAGCTTTTCTGACCTCGGACTGTAAGAGGGAATTTAGTGATGACTATCTGCATGCCAAAAATTAAAGCTTATATCTAGAAGAGCACAAGGAAAGTCAGAAATATGCTTGGTTTGAAGATGTGCTGCTGTTGAGAAAACAATTATCTTTTTTCTGGCATCAAGAGTTGAATCTGTGGACAACACCACAAAGAGTTGTTTGGTTTTTTTTAATTACTCCACCTAATACCAGGACAGACATCTCAGAAAACTGGCTGAAACCCTTCTCCTGGACAGAATAACTGCAAAGAAAAAGAACATGTGTGTCTTTTCCATCTCTATCAGCTCAAATATAAAATCAATTTTCTTTGGCCAAGAAAGAAACATCCTTTGTGTTTGCTTCCCTGAGAACTTGCATAATGAAGTTTTATTAGCCCAAATGTTTGCACAGAGACCAATTTAGGCCTTCACACTTAAGTATATCAGAAGTGGTATATTTTATCAGGGAACGAAGACTGATAGACACACTGGGACACAGTTCTGGTTGAGGGCAGGGTTCCCTTAAATTCTTGGTCTACTTCCTATTCCACGGAATTAAGTGAGCTGAGTACTGAGCTTCCAGCCAGGGCCACTCATGCACACATGCTGCTATTTCCACGTGAATACAGTGAGACAAAATTCAACTCTGGAACCTTCTAATAAACCTGAAAGGAGTTGGTTTTTTTTTCTAACAACACCACCTTGAGCAAACTGTGTGTGACATAAAAATTGAATTGAATGTTCTACTTTCATCTTTTTTTTCCCCCTCCCAAAGTGCTTAGACGTCTTGTGCTCTAATACTACCACCTTTCCCTGACAATGTCTAAGCACTGTAAGCATCCCCACACCTTTTTTTGGATCACTGCAACTAATTTTAGCAAGTAAACTGACAGCTGAGTAACCAAAACTAAGTTAGCTCAATGCTTACTTTATTGAAACAACAGACGGACGTCACCAGACTGGGGGTGCCTGATATCCCCCAAGGATGACTGATGTTCTGAATTGAAATTTTATACCTCTTCATTGCCACAAAAATTAATTGACTTAAATTTATGAAGTTTTTAAAGACATAATCAACTCACCAGCTTTTTTTTCTGTGTCCTTTTTTTAACTGAAGGCCATCATACCTGGACCTTTATTTGTTTTGATCTGTTTTACATTTATAGAACTTTTCTTAGAGGTTCCCTTCCATGAATACAATAAAATTTGGGTATTTGGTAACCAGTATGAAGAAACTGAAATATTAAAAATGGAGCTGTATTCATCTCATAGGAAAATAACTTTTAGAAAACTGTCCTAAAATCACAGGAAAATTCTAATTAACATGTTTCTGCCTGTTGTTTATATACTAGACAGTTCAATGCCGAAACTGCACTAAATCACAATCCGAAAGTCCCTTTCAGACCTAGAATTTCCTGAATTTAAACTATGTGAATCTAGACAAAAAGAACAGTTCAAACAGAGTTCATATAAGTTAAAGTTAGATGGGAGATTTATCATCATAAACAACAAATCTGCTGAAATCTGGCTAAGTCAAATGGGGACACGACTAAATAAAATCAACTTTTCCAAGCAAGTATCAGTTTTTGAGATTAAATTTGAAATTTAACTTGTAAGAAATAATAAATCAGAAGACAGGGAAAACAATAACCTGTCAGTTTGATTATATTAATCTTGAAGAAATATATGAAGGTCATTAAGGAAAGAAGATAGTTGATGGCCATGCAATAATACCCCCTCCAAGAGTTACATAAATGCCTTTGTAGCTGGTGATAAGGAACAATCCTGGTCCTTGCTGACCTCTGGATTGGTCACAGATTTGTATTTGTTACAAATATCACATGATGCATCAATGTGATGTGTGCACTAAATGTATTCCTTAACAATGAAAGAAGTGCAGATACATGAAGACTCATGTAAGAATATTAAAATGATTAAAATGATTAAATGAATGAGAATGAGGGACAAGCAGGCCCTCATCCTCATTCCTGTGAAGGAACAGTATCCTGGTAATTTGAAAAGGCATTGAGGATCAAGAAAAATCAACTTTCAGGCATAATGTAAATAAAAGAAATAAAAAAGACACTCTGTGTCTATTACCTCTGATTCCAGCAAAATACTTCTCCCACAGCAATAAAGAAAATTAGGTTAAGTTTTAAAAATACAGAAGCTCTGAACTGTAGCCAAATTAAACTATTCCAAAATACACTGTATTTGTAACTCATGTAACAGTCAGCAAGTTTGGCCGCTGACATTATAATTTGCTAATAATGCTTTTCAGTATTTTTAAGTCAGCCACCCAACTTGTAGTTCAATGATATTTATAACACATGCTGGGATTTTTTAGGTTTGGCTTTGTGTTTTTTTAAGCTTAGACATAAGTGGTGACCTACTGATAATGTTCTTCCTTCACTACCAAGCAAAAGATTAGGGTTTAGCTGATGGCAAGGGATGCTTTCTCCTAAAGCCAGTGTAATGGGAACACTGCAGATGTTTCAAAATCCTGCAGTAAGCATGTGTATCAGCATTACACTCCTTCCCTTTTGCCCTTCACCAGTTAAAGATGACCTGGACAGGTTCTGAGAGAAATGTCACCAGCTCCTGCTGAGCCAGAAAATAGCACCCTCACCCTCAGTATTTTCTAAGTGCATTAAAGAACTGGTGTGTGGGTATCAGAACTGTATTTGCAACCTCTGCTCACAAGCTGTCAGTTATGAAGAGGATGTGACCCCACCACCCTGAGAAACCTCCATCCGATGCTAGCACAGAAATGTTTTTCTGGGTAGAGGGGCAGATAAAAGTTGGGTGCATTTTTAGCATCTTTCTTTCAAGATTATACTTCAGTGTTTTAAATCATCAATACCTGTGAGAAAAAGGCTGTTTGCTCAGATCTGTGACACTGCTGTTCCTGACTTTCAAGTTTCTGCTCTAAGACTGAAGGTGTGTAAACAAGGAGAAGTCACTCAGCTGTTACATTTTCACGTAGATCGTGACATGAAAAGCACAGATACACTCAAGGAATATTTAAGTATCAAATGATACTTCATAAAGGGTCTTGAAGGTGAAGAACTATGCAAATGTACTTACTACTATAACAAATAATCTCAGAATAAAGAAAAAGCAATCCAGTTACAAGATATGGAGGGAAGAGCCATAGAAAAAAACCTATTAAAATTCCTTTAACCTTTTACAGAAAAAAAGTAAACTAGGACTTAGTTTTATGTTCCAAGACAGTGGACTTAATTCTAGATCAAATTTTTTTCCTCATTTTTGTTTTGATTTTGGACATGAGACCTAACATTCTTCTTGTCAAAGCCTATACATAGGCATAATTTTTTTTAAGGGAAAGCACACTACCATTGGCACTATAATTCAGTGTATTCCTGGTTTTGTCTGGCCCTTTCAGTACCCTTTCTCACAGCAGGATTGTGAGACACATCGACCCTTGCTGATCACGGAAGCAAGGTTCACATTCATTCATTTTAAATATGTACCATTATTCTATTTTCTTGGTCTGATGTTTCATTTGAGTGTGTGAATAGATATGATAAACAGTCAGTCTGCACTTTTCAGCAAGCACAACTCAGATCTGTACTATGGTGGCGGTGAGTGAGGGCAGAGAGGAAACCCACTGATTACAATTTGGGACAGCTGTCTAAGTCTCTCTGTGTACCACCACTGCTTTAATTTCTAGCTACTCTGACTGTGAGCAAATGCCCAAGTTTTGGTAAATGCACTGAGGTCAAATGAGTTCCTTCATACATGTATCTAATTTTCCCTTGCTTCTATGTGCAGATGAATCATTTTTTCCCAAAAGTGGTCTGGAAAGAGGGAAAATAAACTATGACCTGCAACACTGAAATTCCCCACTGTGGCAGAAGCGTGACAAGTCCTTTAGCAAAATGGACCTTTTCCTCTGCTTCAGGCTCAGCACCAAGATCAGAGAGGAGAGAAGAGCAAAACACTGAGTGCTAGAACAGATTTGTGGCATTGCTGCTGACCATACTGCCAATTAGACAAATCATAACAGAAAACCCTACATCACATAGCAACTGTATGAGTATATATTTTTGCAAAGCAGTTCAAATGAAATGTATATTTTCGATCGAAATCTAATTCAGACCTGTGTTACTATCGAGGACAGCTGAATTTGTAGCACTTGCAGTGTTGAGACTATTTTTTGAATAATAGGTTTTCATCACTGTCCTATGTATTTATGATTTGCACCTTGACAATCTACTACAATTCTCAAAACATTTCTGACCAGACTGAACCTGTTTACAGATTTTGACTGTGTTACTTACACATGTGCTGCTTCACTTTGAAGGACAGAATACCAAATGTACTACTGTCTTTAGTTAAATACTGCTTATAATTTTTTTCCACCTAGAAAATATATTAGTAATGCAGGTATGCATCTGGTTATGTAAATGTCTCAGAAGTTTTAATGGAATGTGAAAAGACAGAGTAATTTCAGCACTGTCTGGGTCTCACAATTTTAAACAAAGGATTCTCCTTAGATTGGCTCAACATTTTTCAAACTTAATAGTTTCAACTGAAATGATTTTATGTAAATCAATCTTGAGTGGAATAAAGATACTTAAAGTTATTTGATTTTTCATACTTATCTTTATTGGGTGTGAAATATTTGAGGCAGAATATTAAGTTGTATAATAATGGCAAACCATGATAATCAATTAATTTTGCTACACATGCTCCACCTATACAGAGAATGAAAATGTTAATTCCTACACTGAATCTCACTGATATAAGTACATTTTCTAACTTGTTATAGGTGATCATATTCTTGGCTATAAATGTCATAAAAAGAAATACTTACTACTGTGCACAGTCAATCAGCTGATACTCGTTTGACCTCTCAAAGCATGCCTTTACACCTTCGTCATCCCAGAGCTTTTTTGCGTGTTCAAAGAACTCCTGAAAATTGGAAAAGTAATAAATAAGAGAACATTTCTCAATTTTTGCAATCCCCAATCTGCGCTGTTCCTTCCCCCAATGCTCATGCTTTATGCTTTGCAGAATGATAGATTATACACTTACAGAAGAAAAGCTATAAGCATTTATTAGCAAAATTGCAATAAATTATACAAAACATATGGCTGCTGAGAGTTTCCAGCACATGACATAATAATGATATATAATGAAGACTGTCTTCAAAATTCATGCCAGTCCATATATAAAATTTACTGTAAGTACAAAAGTTACCTAGAAGCATGTTCACTTCATTTTTAACTGAATTTATGCGACTGTCATGGAAAAGGCATAAAAGCGATGCAAAAAGCTGCTCGGTGTATAAACATTAGCTTCCCAGAGAAAGAACCAGACTGTAACTTTAAAAAGATGGCGCAATTTTTCCTGAAAAACACAATTTTCTGCTACTTGGTATTTTCTCATGCAATATAATAACTTGATTTCAAGACTTTCAGAGTCTTTGCTCAACACCGCTTCCTCCTAACAGCTGCCTGGCACAACGTGCTTTTCCTAGCAGCTACCCCAGGCTACCCAATCCAGAAATATCTGCCAGAAAGCTTGTTTCAGAATTATTTGAAAGAGGAACCAAAGCCATCCTTCGTACTGGTGAAGCCACAGCCAAATGCATGCAGAGAGGTAGGTCCAACCCTGCCTGCTGGCTCCTTCATTTCTCCAGCCCCAGCTCTAGGGACTCAAAGATCCAGCTTGTTTTAAAGCTGGGAGTCCATTTTATGTTATATCATTACTGGTGACACTGTAACAGTTTTTCCAGCTACATGGTTCTAAATTCAAATGAAGGATGTTTAGATGAATTAGTATTTCCTTTATTATATGGCTCTTTCCTCCCTCAAACAAAATTGTTAAAGCAACACGTCAACTCAAACAGAGAAGTTGTTTTCTTAACACCTCAACACTGCTAATAAATCACCGGAGTCCTTTGGTTAGTCACAAATTTGTGAAGCCTAACAAACTGCTTTTCCACAGTTCAATTTGGCTCTGTGTAAAATGGGTGTAATACCACTATTCACTTCATGATCTTGTCAAAATTTTACATAAACATCTGAATTCTGAAACTTTCTTCAATTGCTCATCAGTCTCTCCCCACATCTTTTCAGGATTAAAAATTTCTCTCAAAAGACAAATCTCACAGTGAAAGATCTTGGCAGCACAGTGAGTTCACTTTTACTTTGCATGGGTTTCCCCACCCTGCATGCCATCCCTGTGAGGTGTCCCAATAGGTGACACTTTGCCCATCAGCCAATGCTTCTGACCTGCTGGTGACATTTTCAGGGAAAGAAAAAACACAAGATTTTTGGAACTTACTAGTACCCAAAATTTAGATAAGCTTTGAACATGACTAGAGAGGTCCTGAACAACCTCAGAAATGCCTTTTTTTTTTCCCAACTATACCATGCACAATGCAGAGAGGGAGAAAATTCCAGTCTTTAAGAACTTTTGAAAATGTTAGAGAAAAGAATATACTAAAGCAGGCATAAAAAACCTTCGCAGAAAGTCTTGGAAGAAGAGAGGAAGTAACACTAGAGATTGGCAGATGCTTATACTGCCCTTGAAATTTATTCCTTCGCTTGGTGAGGATGTGTTTATTCATCAGTCTTTGTTATTTTAATGACTTATGTAATGATTGTTTTAAATGCTGCAGATCCACCTTTTGAAGTGATGCTACAGCTATTATAAACTCTCTGTTCCTACAGCAGAAAAAAAGCAAAACCAAGCTCAACCCTAACAAAAAACAAGCTCAAGAAAGGACAAGATATCAAACTAAAGTAGAAGTAGAAAGCGGACGCACATAACAGAGAGAACGACTACAAGAAAAAGAAAGAACTGGAAAAGCCAAAATGATTAATACCAGAAACCATGGAGCATTCCTCAAATATGAAGCTTATGCTTGATTGATACTTGGGGCATCAGCTGAACACGTCTCACTTGCTGGCATCTTTGGCCAAAGAAAAGCACTGCCTTCTCAGTGGAAGGAGTGAACTGTGGGTGAGTGTCAGGTCCCGAGGCAGAAGGAGCCAGCTCTCCATGCCCTCAGATGGGAGCAATATCCAACTCAGCCCTTCCTCCCACAGGCACTCGCTGCTGCAGGTGTGGGGTCTGAGCACAGTGCAGCTGTCTTCCCCTCCTCCCCATCTGGGAGTGGGAATTCCCACCCACCCAGAAAGGCATCTCTAAGGGAAACAAACATGTAAAAAACAGTCCCATTCAGCCCCACAGGGCCTACAGGAAGGGGAGGGGATGAGGAGGACGTCAGAGTAAAGGTATCCTTTGCTGCAGGGTGGGATGGATTGAGATCAGTTGAAAATGTATATAAGGAAGTAAACAAGCAAACAAATAAATAAAGTTGCATAGCTACAGTAGTTCCTAACTTCACTTCTGCTTTTACATCCTCTGTATAAGCTTTATTTACTCTTAAAAACCTCTTCTGAAAAAGAGGCAATCATTTCAGCTCAGCTTCTTGAGACCCTACAAATATCTTGTAAATACAAGGTTTCCATATCATATGCTTCAAATATTTCCACCTGACCATTATATCTCAAAGCAGTCTATTTAAAACAACTTCCAGACTTCTAGTCCAAAGCAAATCCTATAAAACAGAGCAAATATACTTCCCTCATTAAAATGTACCGATCTACTGCAGAGGAGTACGCTTGCCTGCAAATTGCCTCCCACACAGCCAGCTACTCGATCCTTCCTTCCCAGGTGACTAAAGCCTTCCAGAAAAATCCTGCTTCATTTCAAGATGCCAAGTACCATGATCCAACTTTTCACGCTTGTTTTTAACCCCTCTCTCCTCTGCTGTAAGTTCTTCAGTATTTTTTCTGCTCATCTGCATAAGGCCCCCATCGCCAAGCACAGAGGAGGGTTCTGCACATGGCAAACATACCTGGATGCCAGCCTCCTCTACCTCACAGGACAACATCCAGACAGTAGTTACCATGTTAGCTTCAACCCTTGCAATCAAGACCCTTTTGTCTGACCAGCCTTGCAACAACCTTCCCTTCCCCTCAATCCTTATGACTCATTCCTATGAATCCCAATGCTTGTCACTTCTTCCTCCTTCCTCTGGCCATGGCCACATTGTGGCCACCTTAATGGCAACCAGGCCCTGGTGAGGGCTTTGGGCTCTGCCTGCCCTGCAGCACCTGCTCTGGTGCTCCTTGGGTGGCAGCCACAGTTGGCAATCCCTGCCACAGGGAAAAGCCAGGGTAATTCAAAGGACAGAGAATTCAGATTTACTCCAGCAGGTAAGGGAAGATGGGCTAAAACTTTTTAAAATGTTATCTTAGGTCAGGAAAACACAAATAAGGTTTTTAAGATTAAGTTATGACCTTAGTAGCTTTACATTCTAAATTGGCCAAACTGAAGACTTTCCTAAAGGTGTGGCTTCTGGAAAGTGGCTTTTCAGTTCTTAGAAGTCACAAGCTAGGTCCTTTAAGAAACCTCAACTGGGACAGAAGAAGACAGGAACATGGTAAATCACTTGGGTAATCTGATGCACTGTATTTGCAAGCACATATAGTTGACTTCTATGAGATCAAAGTCACCAAAATCTACTAAAAATATTTAGTATACTGAAGAGAAGCAGGAAATAATGTACTGTGCCTGAAAGAAGAAAACCACCTACGTCATGACCAAACAGAACAGCTGCTTCACCCGAACTCTTCCTTATGGACAGAGCCATACTAACAGTTGCACCTATTAATATACATATAAAACAAAACAATCAATATATTTTTAATATAGTATTTTAATTGGAGCATTAAAGAAGTAAATGATAATGCTTTAGGTCTCACAAGTTACAGGTGTCATGAATTACAGATACTTTTTACATTGCACACATTAACTTACACCATTTATCTAAGAATTTATAGCGATCACTAGACCACAGAAAAATGAAGATGTGACACACAACATCTCAAATATTTATTAATATAAAACTATTTGGAAGTTTTCCACTCTTCCTGAGACAATCCAAAACCTCAGCCCTGCATTCCTGACCCTCCTTCTCAGTAGAAGATACATTTTGCTATAAATAATCAAACATTATCTAAAAATCATGAAGAGCCAAAAGCAGGTTACAATTACTTTTTTTTTAAGAAGAAAATAAGCTAAGATGTACATAAATGTAAAAACACCCTGAGCTGATATCACTGATATAAACAACAGCCTATTTTTACTATGTTTTAAAAAGTCTTGTAAAAATATTTTTACTCACCTAATTCAGGGAAAAATTTCTAGATTCAATGTATTTCCATACATAGCATTCCAAGAAAACAATACAGGTAACAAATGCAATGTACTACAGCTAAGCCTCAGGGCACTGTTTTTCAACTTTGTCTTACTAGAAGTTACAGCTTGCTCTAGAAATTCAATTTTCCTTATTCTGGAAATAAACTTATTTATTGATAGGTTACCTTAGAAACCTCCTCCCTCTCATAACTCCTACAAAAAATTTTCAAGTAGCTAAGAAATGGACTTATTTCGCTTTTTAGATGCCTAAATTTGGAATAAATACTAGTGATGATTAAACAATGACATATCTTCATGAACAGATCTTAATGCATTTTGGAGACAAAACTTTTAATCTAACTTCTTTGCAAACCACAACAGTTCATGTTAGGTCAGGAAAACAATTTTTATTCTACTAAGATTGTTTCTGCCTTCCTTCTGGATGGAGCATACATTTAATAGATATCCTGATGTCACCTTTCAGTCTCCCAGAAACTGGAATGTGGAAGGCTCCACTGTATTTTCTACTTCTGTTAATACATTGTAAACATGGAAACAACTGCTTAGATCAATGTGAAGTCGATCTCCCTCAAGCCAAAATTTATGCTCTTATTC
The DNA here is from genome assembly GCF_017639235.1 of Corvus kubaryi. Lineage (NCBI taxonomy): Eukaryota > Metazoa > Chordata > Aves > Passeriformes > Corvidae > Corvus > Corvus kubaryi. The sequence continues at coordinate 8,347,109 of NW_024580666.1, read as the reverse complement.
TCCTAAGCTTCAGGACTGTAAGACAATTTCTCATCTAAAACACAGATTAAACCTGTCTGATTTCCTGACAACCACTTAAAGAAGTGGCAAATGTTACACATTTTCATAGTTCTGCCATTGTGGGTGTGAAATGAAATCATCACTTCTATTCTGAATTTCAGTTACTACTTCTTCTCCCATGTACTTAACCAAACAAAAAGTAAATCACACAACGCATTAAAAATTCCCACCTAACACCTCCCTAACTCCCAATGACAACTGCAGTGCAAGATGATCCAGAGAATTAAATCACACAGGAAGGGAGGTATGTGCTTCTCCACTGAGCAGGGTACTTGTACTTCCCATAGTGCAGGGGGCATGTGTATATATATACATATACAGGCAGTCCCAATCTCCCATCCACTGAACTATGGAAACATTTTGTGGAATAAAAGAGTGACAGCTGATGGGAAACACTTTAATACCCTAAGGATGACACCCAGTGGAGTCAAACGAAGGGTGTATAGGCAAACAACCGGCAGCGTTTTCTAGAAGTGGCATGCTTGACTCTGCAATTCAAGCAATATCATTTGAAGCATCCTTTTCTGTACCAAATCTGAGGTCAAAACGGAACCAGATCCATTGGCCTGCAGCCCAAGTCACGGAACATGACAGCAACAGCAAACAGCCGGATGCCGTGCAGTTACAGGGGAGGACAGACAGCAACGTGGTCTGGGAGAGATGACTGGGAGGAAGAACTCTAACCTACCACTTTCATCACCTCCCACTGAGCTGTGAGGAAGCCTTTTTTCATGTGGTGCCCAGGGGCTGATCAGAAGTGACTGCACTGTGGGTGAAGGGAAGCTCAGCTGAGCTCCCCCTCATGCTCCAGAAAACTTCATGGCTCCAGGGGGGCCGTCTGCGGCCGCCCTGGCAGATGCCACAAATCTGATCAGTGTATCAGTGTTCTGTTGGGGTTTGCAGCACAAGCCTTGGAAAGTAACAGAAGAACGGCAATTAAAAAAGTTTGTATTTGAGCCAAGTACACACCTAGAATTTATCAGTATGAAGCAAAAACTACTTTTGTGGCTCCAGGACTCTCTTGCAAGCCTCTACAGTCTCTACTCACTGTAGACAGTCTTCATTTTGAGAGCCTGACTTTATCCTAACCCAGTGTTTAACTGTGGTGGTTGTAAACTGATGCTCCAAGAAACCCGCAAGAGACAGTGAGCAACAATTTGCCCCAGTGACTCCAAGTATTACTGGTTTGCTCCTACCAAGTGTAGCAACTAATTTTCTATTAAAACTGCTCTTCATCCCCAAACATCTGCTGAGTGCTAATGCAGGCAGTGTCAACAAAGAAATTTTAAATGGATTTAATGACTGGGTGAAGTACCAGGTAAGGCACCCAAGAGAGAAGGAAGCCTGCTCAGTTACCTCTTCCACAAACAAGTACAGTCTCTTGATAATCAGCCTCTTGTTTACAAGTTAAAAGTGTCCCTTATGGTTCAGTCAGCTCTCCTTAATCCTTTATGAAATATTCTGCCTAACAAGGGACCTGTTTTGTTGTAGATATACAAAATGCAGCTGCTCAAACTCCTAATGCCCACAAAGAAGACAGGCAAACAGTTACAATTTAAAAACAAAAGCAGAATACATGACTCGAGTTTCCACAACAGCAGTGTTGTCAAAACCTTCACTGGCACCAAAGCAATAGCATGAGAAACACTGCAACCACATAGGGAGGGGTGCCCAACTGGCACACAAGGACCATGCTCAACAGTACGGTTCAGATGCTTCTAAAGAACTTACAGTAGATTAATTATACAGAAACCTTTAGGAAAAGTACAACCTCCACCCCCTGCAAAGTATTTTCTGTTGTAATTCGTGGGTGTGCAATAATCAATGCAATTACTCTGCTAGTTAGTGACTCATTCTGATAGGCATAGCAGCAGTTTGGCCTCTAACCCTCCTCCAAAACCTAACTTCGGATCTGTCCAAGAGAATTACAGGATAATACATCCAGATCTACCTCCTTTTCACTGTACACATTTTGCCTTTTTTTAGGCTGGATGCAACAGTCTTCAAGCACAATCCATCTGCACTAAGCATAACCTCAGTTCACTAGAGCTGAACTTGGGAGGATGGCAAACACCACCTTCAGAGAACACAACCTGTGTTGGGGCATCTTATATTCCAAGAAAACAAAATTAGTTTATTAACTCCTAGGAAAATCTTACCCGACTTGCAAGTATAAGGAAAGAAGTTGGGGCAACAAAGAGAATTTATAAATGCAAAAAAGCACCATTTTCACATAACCACCACATGTCACCATGTGACACCATTAGACAAAATGCATCAATTGTGGCGCTCGCTGACAGTGTTCAAAAAACCACGAGTGCAACCAGCACAGATATATTCTACATCCCTTTCTTGAACTATTTCTGTGACTTCACTTTTAAGGTCTTACTCTACACTAAATTTCCAAGAAGTGTGTGCAGTTGAGGTATCAGCCTGATTGCCCTAGCAGTTCTATTTATGCCTGCTGGAAACACATTCCATCTGCCATCTTATTTTAGAGAAATCAACAAGTTCAACTTTTGTAGACCACAAAACTCATCTGCAAGGTCTGAGAAATATATTAATACATGCTTCAAACTTGTATCTGTCGAACACTAAAAAAAGATCTGAAAGGTCTTTAGACCATACTAGCAAAAATAATAACATGATTTTGTGCTTTTGTAATATTTTGAGGAGGGCTCTGTGGGTTAGATATGCTTCGAAAATAAGAATGCATTTTAAGTCAAAGAACAGTTCGATGTTTTTCCTTCACTACCTGTTAAATAGTGGCACTTTTTTCTGAGCTAGACAACAAAGCTTTTATCATACTAAACCCAAAACCCTCTGATTCAGTCTTGTAGTTTCCATTTTAACTGTGTACTTCAAGTTTTAGTCTGCCATCACAAATCCTTGAACGTTGCTGCCTTCCTGCTATTTTAAGGGGCCACCAAGCTCTCAACTAAGAAAAGCAGGAGAGATAATTTAAGCAAATTACTTAGTGTATATAGTGCCTAAAAAATGTGTCAAGCACGGCAAGCTCACGCACATTCTTTTCCTTGAAATTATGTTGGTTTCGGAGAGTCAGGACCTCTCCCTGAATGTACATAAAAGCTCTTCATTTGAAAAAAAACCCCACCCCTCAAATTATTTGTGGAAATAAAGGTGCGTTACACAATCCGACAACGTTGCTGCCCTTTGCATTTCTGAAGCACTTGTGAAAAGAAAAATGTAGGTACCGTTATAATTCCCTCAAGGAAAATTTTTTTGTGGACAACAGATGATGACAAAGCATGAAATTAATCTGCGAATGCTGAACAAGATGCAAAAAGACTGAAAAATATGTAATGACTTGACAAAGATTTGGGAGCAGGTGGTTTATCCCTGTTATCAAGATGCTGCTTACACAGTTTTCTTTGTAGAGCACTGAGCCTTGAAACTGGAAAAAATACTGAAAACCACATAATCTGTATGTCACTCATACTGGGAGATGTTTGCTTGCTGTTTGTTTATTAAAAGCAATAATGGCACCACGAAAATGTACAGATTCTGTATGTCAAAATTTGTATCTTAATCTGACTAGGTAAGACTAAACAGACCAGAGTCCATGTGGCAAAAAAGACAGCAAATCAGCCCACAGCACTTTTGTTACTGCTTCTGGTTCTGCAATCATTTAACTCCTGGGCCTTTGCAATGAACACCATACTCAATTTTAAGTCAATATAACATCCAGTCGGTGAATATGTACAAATCACTCTGTAATCCTTGATGAAGGGACTGTTATGGAAGTGAGAAGTGCTGCTGTTAGACATTTATTATAAAGTGGTAAACTTGAGGCATTTAATGGCAGGAAATATTATCAAGATTTTTATTCTCAAAACACTGGGGAATAACAATAATTTACATGCTGTAACATGGCAGAATTGGATGTGAATCCTCCCCGATTTTAAATCACAAGTAGCTTTGTATTAGATCACATTTTTTGTTAGCTGTATAGTAAGGCAGTTGTCTATTCCATGCCACAATGTATTTGGGCACAAATCTGTAAAAAAAAATGGAGATCCTCCAGTGGATTGTTATTTGACTGAGTAGTGAAAATCACAAAGTTAATTCTCACCCTCTGCTTTGAAGAGATAAATCTAAATGTGCTCTTTGTCACCTTTTGACATTGAGAACCTGACCCCCTATTCAAGTTCCTCCTGCGTGTTTTCAGCCCTTCTTCCAAGTCTGCCTCTGTTGTCATTTCTCAGAGGGTGGGGACTCTCCCAAAGAAGTCAAATCAGTGGAGTACAACGCCGAGGGAGGCAGCTCTTCCCCGTCCCCAGGCAGTTCCCCTGCCCTGCCCATAGGGCACCCCTGCTGCTTCTGTAAATACAGTTTCAGAGTGAAGACAAGTGTCCAGCGAGCTGTAAAAACACAGGACTGCAGCCTCTAATTCTTCCAGTATGAAAAGTTTCTACTAATCCCAGCTTCAACTGTTTTCCTTACACCAGTTTTGACGGTCATACAGCAAGGAACTATTTCATGCTCTAATATGCACTTTATTATTTGAAAGTGATTTCCTACCAGACAAGTGGTTTGCAAGGACAGAGAACTCTCATTTCCTTTTATAGATTTGATTCGGAAATAAATGCTGGCAACATCATGTGACAAGGGGGCAGCATCCACAACTTGAGCAACTCTCAAAATTGGATCAGAAAGTAATGGAAAAGCCAGCCTGCTGCTACGAGATCTATTTAGCACCCTACTCCTCTGCCCAAGTTTTATCTAAATTCTTCAGTATTATCTTTCTTCTTTTGACACTTCTTCCTGTCCTTATCCATGTGCAAAAACCTAGCTCCAGCACACTAACTTATTCATTCTTAAATATTTATAATAGTAGGAAAAGGAAATACAAGTCTTTATTACATCTCTGTGGCTAACCTAAATTAAGTTTCAGGAAGCTTTTTTTAAAAAATTAACAACCACAATTGTAGATACAAGTCTATGAATAAGGATTTCCTATGAAAAGGGAAAAATTTTGTCTTTTCTACCTGATAGCTGTTGCCTTTTAGAGCTATTCTGGGAAATGACTGGATACAACTGCATGAACTATATGAATTTTGGCTGTACGAATGTAATATATTTTAAAGGAACCCCAGAGTTTGAAGATATGCTTGCAATGTTTATGGATGCAGAATTACTCTATCTTATTATTCAGTAAGATTAAGGTGTCTTAATAATACTCTGAGAAGTAATACAAGTAAATGTAAGTAAATCTTGGCTGCAATTTATGTAACTTTTGACATTTTTCTAATGCCAGTTCCCACAACTGTAGTGCTGATAAGCCCCAAAAATCAACCTTTTCAGAATAATTTAGAACAGATTTAGCTAGCAACTTCAGAAAAGTAAGATTTTTATTTCTTAGTATTCAGTTCTCAGTTCCCATTCTGAAGAGTACCTAATTTTCAAGAACTATGATAACAACATCCTATTATGTATAATATGGAAAGAATGCATATGCAGTAACAAATGAAATTGTTGAGGCATCAGAAGCTAAGTATTTTTTGTTAGCCCATAAATATTTTTACAACTCAGAAACTGCTTAGAAGTCAACAGAAATCTGTATCCATAGGAATAAAAATCTGTGTCTTTATGAATATAGATGACAACAGACAATGGACAACTTGTGGATGGGAAATTCTGTTGGAATTTCAGAGCTGAAAGTCACTAACAGGGCCCAGCTGTTTGGGATGTAGATGTTTCCAGGGTACCTGAAAAAAATACTTTACAGAGTCTAAGATAGCTTCTTCCCTTTCTTCCCAATCTTTTATTTACTATTTGCTGCAGGATTATTTCTCACTTCAAATGTAATCTAACATGAAAGCTGCTGATCAATATTGTAAACATTGTAAAAATAGTTTCTTGTGACTGCCAAAGAACTGTTAATGAATCTCAATACATGATGCTGAAGCAGGGACGGGAGGTAAAATAATTGAATTGAGGGAGATAATAAAACCAGGTAATTCCTTCAGTTTAAAAGGCAAATATTGCCAGAGCTCCTTAAACAGAAAGAAATTATTTACACTTGTCTCAGAAATGGTAGGAAATGCATTTCTTTGGATTAATTAAAATCAAACTGCCACCAACTGCAGCACTGCCTGAAGTAAAACACAGAACTTGTGAGTTTGAGGTCATTGATACTAGACCCTTCCAACACGCAACAAGGGATGTGAGACCCCAAGGAGCCTTCCTGCAACTTCTCTCCCTTCTCTTTCCTTCAGGTACTACTCTGCCAGGTAGAGTCTGCCAGGGCCACCACAGGGCCATCAGCAATCTCCCTGCAAGATGAATGGTTGCACACAAACAAAAAGGACCTATTGGACATTGCACCTGGTGAACAAACTTAATTCAGCTGGATCTGGAGAGAAAACCTGACAGATATGTGCCAGTTGTGAACAAGGCCTTGAAACAATGTAAAGACAAGTCAGACAAGGACTTCTGTTGCCTTCTGTTACAAAACCCAACCGACTTCAGAATGGAACAGAGAAATAAATAATGTCTTCTAGCAGCAACCACTCTGAATTTCTAGGGAAACTCCATTCCACAGACATTCAATCTTTTCAGATCTCTTGCTTCCTGTGAATGACTGAAAGAGATGGCTGGGCAAGAAAAGCACACAGGTTATTATGAACTCTCTAAATATCTCCTTGAAGAATGCCAGGAACAGGTCCACTGTAGACTACAGCCTTTTAGCAACCATAAATTTTTGAGAAAACTGAAGGTAGTTCACCACCAGTAGTTACTTTAAATTAAACAAACAAATACAACCCAAGCTTCTCTTCCTCTCTACTTGCCCACTGATCCATTGTTTATTAATCCATAGCCTTTTCAATTTTCCAAGTTGAAATACATTAGTGAGGGAAAGAGCTTTCTTCATTAATTCCATCAAAGACTTTTTTTGGCAGGCAAACCAGAAAACGTATGTAAGCACTAGAAGTGAAATTCTTGATCAGTTGCAGCAAGTCCAAACCTTAACACTATGAAATAATCCAATATCTACATTTAAAGCAAACAACAAATATTTAAATATACAGTGGAAAAGCTGTTTATTTCCAGAAAAAAAAAGGTATTGACTTGGAGAACTCAGGACTCAAAACAGTACTTCAATCTGTCACACTGGGTGTGTGACACATTTGGTTAAACATAAATGCCTTCTTCATATGGAGCTGTTTCTGTTTTCAAGCTGTGGCTTTCTTATCTACCTTTTAAAGATCGAGGTTTATTTTTAATACAATACAATTTAATTAAACAAACATTTGATATACATTTTTAAGCTATTTATACAGATAAGTTCACGACAGATTCAGTGTGTAAGATGCGAAAATTCGTGTAAGAACTTTGCTTTTCAGGATTTGCCTTCTACAAGACCATGCTTAGAAATTGTATTTATGCTGCACTTAAAAAGGCAACTAAATAATAAAACCTTTTGCCTACTATACTTTCATTACTGTGATAATTTTTCACAAAGATTTCTTTACATGAAGCTATAATAAAATGCGGATAAAGAGCAGAGTGATGTTCACAGGAGAATAGTGATCCACAAACCAAAGTTTTGTGACTTTTCTACTCCTAACTAAAAGACACCTACATCCTCTACATAAGCTATAGCTTTTTGTTGTTCAGAATCATTATAAAAATGTAAGTTAATTCTCTAACACATTCATTGACTTTTAGAAACCATACTGAAACCTGACAATAAGCAAATATTTTAATTAACTGGATCTTCAATTTCTACTTCTTAATGTTTACCCACACAGCTGAGTATTCAGCGCTGTCCTTGGGTGCTGGATGTTTCCCACACAAAAAGACTTCACTGAGCACACGTAGGCTGCAGCAAACCTCAGCAAGGTTAGAGGACATTCTGCTTGGGACCCTGATGTTAATCTGAACTTTTAAAGTACATAAACTGTAACTCCCATGCCAGGCTCCAATGGCTATCAGCATCTTCAGACATCCCCCATGGGGCAAGGCTTTGACCTCATTTGCTCCTGGTGAGCAGGCTGGCAGAACTGTACTCTCAACACAGCCTGAGCAGGCTGCTGGTCCCTTGAACAATTTTTAAAAATGTAGAGAAAATGCTGGCTTCTTAAAACAGCACAACAACAGTTGCACTTCTGTTGATGGTGACTGTTGTGAACAACTATTAACACCTTTTTTCTACATTTTCAGTAGAAACAAGATGGCAAACACATTCCCCCAGTTGATTAACAATAGTTACAGGATCCATATAGCTACACCACGTGAAGGTGAAATGTAGGTCTGCAAGGAAACCCTAAAATAGCATAAGTAAACATAGTTCTATTGTCAGTAATTGATCCATGACCATCTTGTTTATTATATGCTTTTGAATTACAAGTCAATGCTAATAGCCCCTTGATGCACAGTTATTATCTGGTTCATCACTACATATACTTCTAATGGTACGAGATGGTAAACTACAAGATCCTTATTATCAAGAGAGTACTGAGAAGTGCTTTTCCCTTTAGAAGCAAGCAACAAGATAAACATATCTGCTTCTACTAAAGTAAACTGGCTAGCATGATTCAAGAGACATTTCAGGTTTTTGGTAAAGCAACAGGCAGCCAGAATATGTATTGTTGTATTTGCCATGTTTCAATTATATAAATTATAAAGACTCGTTTGAAAATAGATGCCAAATATTGGACAGCTAACTGAACTGACTTAATATAGTTCACCAAATACGCTAAGTGGTTCCCATTACTCCAGATAAGATGACTGAACTAAACATTTCCAAAAGGAAAACTGCATTGAGTTCCTAAAAATACTGTAGACAACAATTTGCACAGAAGAGGGAAACAAAGGTATGATGGAATATCATTAAATAAATATGTTCTTTGAAATAAAATAGGTATCTTTGTTAGGTAACAGCCACAAGAAGACAGTTGCTACATATTAAAAAAAAACCCAAGAATTTTTATAGCAAAATTGTAAACAGTTATTTTTTCTTTTTTTTTTTTATTTTGCTTAGACACAGATATGAGTTGTATATCACAAAGTTTTGCAGGATTAATTACACCTGATCAGTGTGTGAGAAATTCAAACCTGTGAATAGCAGCAGTGTAAGAGCAAAAAACTAATGTGAATGCAAATATTTTCACAGGATTGAGCATCTGATAGCTTAACTGCATCATTCAAAAAGCATGATTACAATGGTGGAAAAAACTCCTTAGGTCAGAATACCTATGCTACCTTGATAGATCAATGCAGATACACTGCACTCATATGCTGTATGAATTTAAGAGATATAATTTAATTGGCACCACATTTTCAGATATTATGCTCCCTGTGACTAAAACAAAATGGTTATTAAACCTTTTGGTGAAATTGTGACATTTATCAAGCTCACTCATGAGTTCCACATCTTGCAAATTTAATTTGATATTTATATATTGTTTTTATATCTTGATATATATTTATATATTTTATATGTTGATATATATAGATGAGCATATAAAAACAACTGATCCTTCTTTAATTTCAGTTCTCAAAATATATCTCTTTACAAACATAATGCACAGCTACCAGTTTTTAAATGTTATTGAACTATGTATTTGATTGGTAATTTAAATCAAGAAATGCTAATAGCAACTTTTAGAACAATTACAACATTCTTCTGAATATACAAAATTATTCTCCATTAGTGCAGTATAAATCTGGTACATTCCAAAATGCTGAGTCAGTCCTCTCTCTGACTTGGAAATTTCTGTTTGCAGATTTACAGCCACATCAGCAACTTCCAGATGTAATTTACTGCTATAGATACTGTATTTGTATGTAGCAACTAACATTTACCTGCTCATAATGAAGATTTCCAGGAACAAAGTTAGAAAACTACAGATTATCTAACACACCTCCCAGAAAACAGCTGCTGTGTGACCACACAATTAGATTACAAGTCATAAACCAGATGTAAGATTGTATGTCATAAACCATAGACGTAGACACATCCATCTTTGAGTTCTTTAGTTAAAACATTAAGTCAACAAAGTGTTGAAATATGAAAGTATTTCCCTCATCATTCATATTTTGCTACTATCTCAGACCTGAAGAAAAAATCAGAAATAAAATGTACCGTAAAATAACATTAGCACATGCATTATTAGCACATCTATTTGCATATACAGCATCCAAACTGTTCTTCCACATCCAGAGCATTTAGTGTCAGCACTAACAACTTAAAAACTCTTCTAAGAAAAGCATGCACTTTATTTGCAGATGCACTAACTGTTCCCTAATGGCTTGTAAAACCAACCAGTCACCTCTTGTCTACTCAGGGCTCCCATGCTGTCATGCCAAACCACTGGGATGCCCGAGCCAGAGGACGACAGAGGCCATTCCTGGCTTTCCCCGGAGGCAATCGCCCACTCCCCACATACATGCAGCAGCTCCCTGAAAATGGTCACTCTCTCCCTGCTTCCAAAGGCCACTGCCCAGGAAAGGCAGCACCCTGTACAGACACCCTTCCTGCCTGGCTCAGTCTCGGGGTGAGAGCCCAGCTGGGGGCAGCACGAGGAGAGAGATGGAGACACCACAGGGATGGGGTCCAAGCTTTCCCTGGGCACTGACAGTGCCCAAGGAAAACACCAGCTGATGCGCATGCACAGACTACGCTTTAACTGACTTTGACTTAAAACTTTAAACAGAGATAAACCACACACATCACTAAATAACAGGACAAGAGATCCCATTCTGTTTGGCTTTACAAAACCAGTCACAATTCTTATGATGTATGAAAAAAAAAATCTATTTTTAGGAAGTTATATAAGTTTGATGCTGGTATCCCATGGAAAACAAGTGTTTTCCGTATCTCTTTCTAAGTATAAACAGTAAGAAAAACTCATGTGCTCTTCCAAAATGACTCAAGCACAGGTCACAAAGTACTTCAGCTGCAACTGAAGCATGTCATAGCTCTATACTGAATCATTACACTCACTTTTCAGATGGTTAAATTTATCTGGGATTATATACACCACTCAGAGAGCCAGGGCGAGCATATAATAGAGTCCAAATGCATGTTTTCCAGCATACAACTCAATTCTTTGCTGAAAGAAATACAGCATGCCTTTGCCTTTTCTTCAAGAGTTTTATTTTCTCTTTGAGATTGTTGCTTAAAAAAATAAGCAATCAGTCTTACCTGGATCACCACAGAATTATAAAAAGAGGGAAAAACAGTGTATTGCTATCCATTTTATTAACTATTCTATTAGCTGAAAACTATTAAATACTCTATCAAGGCAATCAGTTCCAGTGTTCCATCTTGCTTTTTTTTTTTCTGGACAGTTTGGACTATGCAGTCTATGAATTTGCTATATTACTGTTATGATTTCTTTTTAAATGGGGGATTTTGGTAACACTTCTATTTCAGTATTTAACATAAGTAACACTGTAATAAGCCAATTGTGCTTCCAGAAGTACAGCACACTACTGGAAATACCTGTTCATGGAGGTGTGGATTGAGCAATTGGGTAACACTTTGGACAGAAATTATACAAGTACCTGTTGGCACATTCGACATGAGTAGGTCAAGTATATGGTGAGATGTTGCGTTATTTTTTGCAATTCAAGAACAGTGCAAATATGAACTGAGAATATTTCTCCCGTATAAACATAAAAAAGCAATTATAGTCATATGAATGATGAAAAAAATATGAAATACACTGTGAATGTTAGTTTGCGTGCAAATTTTCATGCGATAATCCTAACAAACTCCCTAAGAAACTTTCAACTGTAACAATAATGGTTTTTGGAGATGATCTGGAAAACAAGTTCTGCTTATGAAACTTTTTTTGTATTAAACGTTATATATTTGAGCCAGATTCCCCAAACCACTGAAACTACAGGCATCGGGCTAATGAAAGGGAATCATAACACTTAAGACTGTGGTGTACTAGGACAAAAACAAATTAGCTATTGCCAAAGGTAAATAAGCTTTTCTAACCCAAACATCCTGGGGAGCGGAAGATTGACTAATTGGAGATTTTGCCTGACAAAAGGGGCAGAAGCTGTAAAGAGAAGTTTCTCACTGGCTTCTTAAGGACAAGGGTAGGTAGCATACATGACAAAGAGAACCAGCAAACAAGGAAGGTGCTGTGGGGGAATGATTCCTTCCTTTCTGGAGGATAAGCCACCAACAAGGACAGCAGAAGGAGGAGCAACAACCTTACAAGCATCTGCCTTCAGCTGAGCAAATCCTCCAGAACAGGTAAGGACACCCGATGGGAATGTGCTCGCTACAATGACTGTTTTGGTCCAGCTTTGTTTTTTTTCCTTTTTTTTTTAAATGCTAAAAGTACAGGTTGTGGGGAAAAATCTTCTTAGATCTACATATGCACCCTCTTTGAGAAATTGCCTGAAGACCATGGCTGTACTTCAGTTAATATCAGATGCAACATTGCCACATTTAGAGAAAGAGACATTTTTGAAACACTCCTCAAGAATGGTCTTAGGTTCCACACTTGAGCGGCACTGAAGTTTTGAATCAGTGGCATATTTCAACCTCCAGAACATTTGATTTCTCTCCTATTTGTAAAGCTCCTATGATATGGTTTAGATCTAGGCTATGACTAGATCTTTTGTACCAGAAAAGAGGCTCTTACCTTCCAGTCAAGCTGTAGGAAAAAAAATAAAACTCCCTGGAAGTCTCCTCTGGTGGGGAGCTCCCTCTCCTTATCACGCTAGCTCGCAAACAGGAGACATGTTTTCAATGTGATTTTACTTGGTGTACTGTTAAAAACCAGCTTACTCTAACATCAGGAGTAGATGGGAGATCATTTTTTATTCTAAATTGGTTATCTATTCCTCTATACAGCTGGGAGGAGAAGGAGAAAAGAGAGTTTGGAGAGAAATAAAGCATTCCAAATAATCTGAATAGGAGAAAATAAAATAAATATTCTTAACAGGAAATTAGGCATTCTTAAGAGAAACTTTGGAAACTTGAAGGAAAAAAGGTCAGTTTCAATGACTAATTTCTTCACTTGACAAGAATTTACAACCATCTCAGCCAACCCTCCAGCAATTATAAAAATGCCCTGACAGATGCTGTCTTGTGACTTCGACTGTATTTTGCAAAAAAGTATTACATAAAAGAGTGATTTAAAATTATTTTTCTCTGGCAGTCTAAAACCTTTAGTTTCCTAATTTGATTTCTGATATCCTAAAGACCTCTCAACCAGCAAAAAGTTTTAATGTGGAAAGTATTTCACTTGAGTGAAATACATCAGTGTGTGTAACTCACTTAAAATCTGCAGCAGACATTCTGATTATTTTAAAGGGCAGGGGAACAAATATGTAAATTTGGTTACGATGGTTTATCTTCAGATTTTAACAATGTAAAGTAGTGAGGAGAAAACAAATGGACAGCAAGAGACAAGCAAAAGCATCTCAGAATATGTCAGGAGTTAATGTAGTCACTGAAAACTTGTTTTCCTCTTTCTTCACAATTTCAAATCGGACACCCAATTGATCTGGTAGAGAATGTCATAACTCTGCTTCCTTGCCGATAAAAAAGGAGAAAATTTGCAGTAGTTAAAATAAAGAAAACAAAAAAAATTGCAGACATTCTGTGATTTCCAACATTTATTATGGAAATGAATCTTTGCTCTGTAAATCAGCCTCAGCATCTACCCTAAGCATCACCCTTACAGTAAGTATGGGAAAAGTACTCAAAGGACCCATTGGTCCTCTGGAATTAGCATGGCAGGTAACAGGAAGAATAGTGTTCGACCTTAGAGATTTAGCACTAGAGTTACCTGTCTTTCTAGTTCTTCTATGGTAAAGCAGCAGAAAAAAAGTGTTATTAATGAAAGCACTCTAGTTGAGAGGGACTAAAACATCTACATTCATTTCTGCCTGTATCTCTTAACAGCAGTAAAGTTTTTTCTGTAAAAAAACCCAACAAACCCAAACATTTGTACCCATAGTGTTCTGCTCTCCCTGTGCTGTGGGTTTTTTAAGGAAGCTTTTTTTTCACCTTAGCTCACATATTTTAATGTACCTTCATTTTGTCAGTTGGGCTTTAAGGTATTTTTACTTTTTAACTTGTATCATCATTAGTCAAATTAAAAAATGATCCTTGATTTTGTAACAATAGAGATAACAGAGAATGACTTTACACAATAGTCTGTTACTAATCCTAAAAGCCAAAATGTATCTATTATGTTTTCTTTCTACAGCCAAATTTTATCTCACTCCTGAAATGCTAATTAAAAAATATTCCTTAATTATTTAACATTGAACTATTTTCCCCCTTTCGACTTGCCATTTCAAAAGTTAGAATTATTCAATACAAAATAAATCGAAATTCAGCTGCAGTTAAACATGACATTTTTCCCAATTTAGTAACACCACTGCATGCGAAGAATGTAAGCAATATCTTGGTTTCTATACATGCTTGCATAAAGACAAGGCAAACATTTTGTAAAACTTTCACAAAATACTCAACCCAGCAATTTCTAATCATCCTAAATGAACTGAAAAAATGCACTCAGTGGAATGCACACGTGCTTACACGAGTAGATTATTATGAATGCTATCAGTAAGAATGATAATTTGCAAATGATTAAACTGCAAAGATAAATAGAAGGTCGATTTTTATAACTTGATTCTGGCTTTGCCTTAAAGGATTGATGAGGAGCTGGTACAATTGTCAAATAAAGTCATGAATCCCCATTTTAGGCATTTATTTATTTCAACAAAATTCCTAAGAGATACTCCGTTTATAAGAATTAGTATTTTCTATGGTCAAGGAATTTTGAAACTATTCTTTATATGAACATAAATTATTTATTTTTATTCAGTTTCTCATACAAGACTTGAGACTTTATTTATGTGGTAGTTTTATTTAAGGCTATGTTTTTCTTGAGATACAGAAACAGGAATGCTCTTACATTTTTTCACATTATCCTCCCAGCATACCCTAGATCCAACACTCATAGCCTCATTCTGAAAAATGTACCATGTCTTTTCTACATCCCTGCATAGATGTTCTTTTGCTCTTCTGATTTTCTAACTTCTCTGCAAGAATGAAGTCCAGAACAGTCGTTTTTCACCCCACCCTTTACAAGTTGTTACAGTACTTAATACAGCAGTAGTTGAGACTATGGAATCATGTATGGAAGTATGCAGCATGTAAATGATTACAAATCAGCACAACACATCAGCATCCAGCCATGCAGCACAGGAGCCAAGACCCCACTCCAACCAAAGGCCCTGGTGTGCTGGCTGTGATTCTGGAAGGAAACTAGCTGAGGGTGAAAGTGTTTTCTAGCAAGTGAAAGGGACGAAGAGCATGATAGCTGACCTTGTTATTTCCTGGTTATTACTCTTTGTGCTGAGGAAAGAAGCATTTTAGCACCATCAGCTCAAGCAAGCTGAGATTGTCTGTTTTTTAACGGATTTAGGTAACTTTTCCTTATAGAGAGATCTTCGTTTTCTGTTTGGACAGTAAAATGACACCACCATGAATTGCTGCTGTGTTCGTTCACTTTTCCCACAACCAAGTTCTTTAAGATACATGCGCTTAAAAGTCCAGTATGTACGTCTTAACATACATCAGTTAAGCCTATCCTTAGTATCTAAACCAAAGAGAATTCCTGCAAGTCCAGTGAGTTGGTGGTCCTGTCAGTTCTCTGGGAAAAGAGCTATCTCACTCTGCCCTCTGACTGAGAACCAGGCAGAGCAGAAATCTGAATTTCCCAGATGAGTGTTCTGACTGTCTGCCTTGGAAGCTCTCCCTGGCTGCACATTTAGCAGAGAGTTTTGTTAGGAAACACTCTTCCAAGTTTTCTTGGATTCTTAAAAACTTTTGGTTTCAATGAGTCAGCATTTCCAGACGAAAGGCTGCTGTACGGAAAAAATTAATGAGCAGCTGTATTTATAATAACCACTGAGATGATATTTATCAGTTCTGTAGTTCTGACTGAACTGTGTTAGCTGTGTATTAGCAGCTAACTTGACTGCTAGAACGTGCCCTCCTCCCCTCCAAATGCACTTAGGACTTAAATCAGTAAGTTATTAAGAACTTGAAAATTTTACTGATCCAAATAAACTGTTCTATCAAGAATGCGTATTCTTATGCTGTTGATGTATTTGTGTCATTAGGGAAAAGGGGAGAACTACAACTTCAATATGAAATCAGTAGTTTCTTCATGGCTGCAAAATAAGGAACCTCACAGAAGAAGATACCCCACTGCGATAAACAATCAAGGTATGTTTAGAATGACCAAACTGTACTCTTTAATTTTGTAACGTTTAAATACAGATAAACTGTAAGGGACTTAAATCATTAGAATGCTTCATTGAAAGTATATATACTTCTTGTTGTTGTAAATCAAGATCCACAGAAGAATGCTTACTCAAGTTTTCTCGCTTTACAGTATAAAATATTTATTTTGGATATGGTTAACAGTATTTTCTGATCATGCCCAAAGACCTGTGTAAATACTGAAGATTAAAGCCTGGACATAATTTTTTGTGGACTTCAGAATGCCACTTGTGGACTGTCAGAAGACCCACTGGGACTGTGTTAAGGCATTCAGCCTTCTGCTGCTTTGAAGATCCAAGCAAAAGCTCCTGTTTGCTGTGGCAAGAGGGCAATGCACCAGCAATGTAAGTGGCAGGCAAGAATAGACATCTCCGAACGTGATACAAACCCACCTCTCTACACCTGCAGCTCATGAAACCTACTATTTGTGCCACGACTAATTCAAGGAGAAAAAAAATGTGGCAATTTCAAAATACTACTTCAAAATTAGTGATAACTGGCATACAGATAATAACATTTTTATAGAGTCCCATCCACACTGAATATACAGTAATCACCTGGAAACTGGTTGGTGCTTTATGATAAGAACAAAGTAAGTCACTACAGTATTACTTTTCCATTATTGCTAAGATGGACATGGATAACCACAATCCCTGGTAAGTTGTAATTGCATGTAATACATGTGTTCTCATGCTACCATGTGTTCTCATGTTACCACAGGAAACCAATTCCTTAAGCCGCAGTAATCCTTTCAAACTAAGTTAAATCAGGTTATAGTAGCTAAGTGTAGCTTGTATCTCTGAAACATCTGTTATCACATAACTTCTAAATACATATTTTTAATTATATATTAAATCAGAGTATTCGGAAACTTGGAATACACTACTACAAAACCAAAATCTGTCCAACACACTTCTATGGAAAAAATCCTTCCAAGTACAAATATTTATTCTTACACTTCACTTAAGAGGAAAGAAGAAAAAATTAATATTGTGTCATGGCACATAAAAACACTCTTGCACTTTCCCATATGACTGCCCTCTCAAGATAGCACGATGTTTCTTCAACAGCTGAATTTCTGAAAGCAAATGTAGGTACACAAAGCCACAGTTTCTTACAAAGGTTTCTTTACTACTAAAATAGCCTCGTGCAGCAAAATCATGTTCAGGTTTCAAGTGTCCTTCTTCAACTGCAGTGGCACATACTGTTTTTTATGAAGTATTCTCAGAGCATGCACTGTCTGCAAAGCACAAGTGTGACACTAAGTCTAAGTGACATCCAAGTCTAAAAGAAACACCCAGTACCCACACAAAGGATACCAGCTTACATGTTGTATTAAGAAAACAATAAAAAGTCATTTAGAGAAGTACCATGGAAAAGCCCAGTAGTTTTTCACACACACACACAGATACACACAAAAAGAAAAGACTCGATTTATTTCAGAAAGACTCAAGAGTATTCCTAAAAACTCCTGCCTATCCAACTCCTCTCTGTTCTGATGGATGCAGCAGAAAAAAGCGCACATATATGGTATTGTTTTCATTGATCTAACTACATTTATTGGACTGAAGCAATTATTGTAATTCCTAACCTTACAATGTTTCCTTCAGATTCCTAACACAGATTCCCTTAATCAACACAAATACATCACCTGATTTTCAAATGATCCCACAGAACACTTCAGCCACAGTACTTAATGGATTTCTGTGGAAAAGGGATATTTGAAGCAAGTAACGTGATTTTCCCAAGTTTTCCACCTCCCAGGGAAGTTAAACTCACAAAAACTTATGCTCAAATCTTAATCTTTTCTTTTGCAAACTGTCCCAGATTAATTTTCCTGAGTCTTAGCTCCTGAAATAGCTCCATACTTGATCACACCGTATCTGTACTTGGCCAATAATGTTACAACAAACAGAATGCAAACTAAGAGATTTAAGTTTCCATTTTAAAGAGAAAGAATACAAAGTTTTGCTCTACTTAATTAAACATAAGCACATTTTAAAAAATTGAAAAAATGAAATATTTGCGTTGTGCTGGAACATTAAATGATCACTAAAAATTACTATATCCATGCAGACCACCAAAGCAAACTTTTTCACAATCAAAATGAAAGTGAGAAACTTACTCTTATTTGGCATCATGAAACAATTGAAATAAGATTATTTCAGGTGTACACAAACAACTGAAATTTGCAGCCATTCATTTTCAAAGCCTGAAAGAAAAGGTTCTGCCCAGGAGAAACAGAAAGCAGAACAAAAAACTGTGTAACACTCTTGAAACCTAATTTGTAACAATTTATAAAGAAGTCTACCTTTACTTGAAGGAAAAGTGAACGAAGCAACCCTCCCAAACCAAGCCCAGTGTGGTGCTTTTGAAGTCAGATGACAAAGCTGGCTAGCCAGCTTCTAGACCAATTCTGAGTACAGACTCTGTTTGCCTCACACTGTGAATGCCAGTGGCGAACTCTTGAACCTGGAAGCAGCAGAAGCAGCTCTGTGTCCATGGGCACCGGCAAAAGATCACAGACCTCCTGATGAGAAATGGTACCAAAACCTCTGCTCAAAACAGTGAGGTGACTGCACACTCCTGTATTCATGACCCCAACTCAATCTTGCCTGATTCCTATTTGAAGACTTGACTAAAATATCTTTTGCCATAGCTGTAACCCTTTCAGCATGTACATGTCACAGACATGTGGGCTCACAGTCATCGTTTGGGTTTTTTTCCAATAAGAAGGACCTATCGAAGAGAGGGAAAAGAATATAAACTCAAAAAAACTGATGCAGGTTTTTACTGGCTGTGCCATTCCATGTGACTGTGCCTTTCAGAATAAATCTAAAATTTCTCATGTCGTAACAGCTTCTGTAATAATTAATCTATTTAGATACTGTTTACTCCCTGTCACTCAAAATTCTAGCTTTAAAAAAGAGCATAACTAAATGAAAATAAAAAAATAACAATGAGGACCCTTTTCAAAACGTTAGCATTAATACAAAACAACTATAAACTGTCTTTCAAAATAAGCAAAACTCTTCTTACAGATTTCTAATGAGCTCTTAATTAAAATCCACTAATTCACAAAAATCTTTGTAAGAAAGCCCAGCAAGTCCAGTTTCTCTTTTCTACAGAGGAACAGGCTTTAAGTATAAAAAAATCACTTGAAAGAGCAGTATCTGATGGATAAAAAGAAGGGCAGTAAGAGGCACGTAAAGGACTTTGCCCATGTTCTGTCAGGAATTCCAAAGAATGAGATCAACTCTTTCCAGCCTGAGTAAAAACAGAGAGAACATGCACTTCCACGTGTGCAGAGGTGTGTGTCAGACAATACACCCACATGAACAGTGTCTGCTATTTACCCGGGCATCTTATGATTCCCTGTGTACTTGGTTCACAAGATGTAGATTCCACGCCTTGAGGAGTGTGCCATGTCCAGCACAGCACCATCTGTTTGCACAGCTGACCAGAGGACACTCCTCACTAACCACTTCCATCATGTACTGCTCTCCCGGGGCTGCCCACAACACTCCGGGCTCTGCAATGGTGGAGATGAGGTAAAAAGGTTTGACTTGGCAGCAGCTTTCTCTCAAGTCTTGCCAAGCCTGGAAGTGTTGTGGCAGGAGACGTGAATGAAGTAACACTTAAAATGCAGCTGAGAACCAACTGTGTCATCCTGGCTCAAAAGAAGTGACCATCTGACTCCACAGATGCAAAGTGCCACTGAAGTCCAAAAGAAGGAACTTCTTGTTAATAGAAATCATTAAGAAATCCTTCAAAAACCTCCTCTTGAAGAGAATGTCTACTTGTGCACCCAGCCGCAAGCCATGGTGAAAAAGAAGTTCAGAGTGGAGAGCAACTGTGTCTCCTTGCAGGCTACCCCTAACTCTTGTTTCTGAGAAGGGAATACACAGTTGTCTTAGATGGTATTTAAGAAACCTGAGTCAGGAGCTTAAAACTATGACAACTTGTAAAGGAATAATTATGTATCTAGTGAGAAAGGAATGTATGAGGGAGGGATACTTTGTCTGGGTGCCAGCACCAATGAGTAACAGCAAATGGTTCAAACTGGAAGGGCCCTTCCCTTAAAGAACCAGTTGGTCTCCCTTGTTTGGAGGATCCCTGAGTATTTTGCAGCTTTAGGTCTCTGCAAGAATCTGCTCTGCACTGTCTGTGGATACTGTCTGATCCATTCCAATCCACTGAATTTTGTGTCACCTCCTGTATTCTGGAGTTTTGAGATTTAAAGCTGAATTTTTTTTTTTTTTTGTAATTCTTAGTAATCATCTCACAGAAATAAGGGGAAATGTCACAGGATAAATGTTTTTATTGTGCTACTATGTACAAATGTACTGCCCTGTAGCTGCAGTGTTTTTTACCTCATGCATCTTTACATCATTATACATCTTCATTTTTCATGGTGTCTTTTAAAAGAGTTAAAAAATACATCTATGTTCATCCCTCACAGTAAATGGAAATTTATCATAAGGATAAACATAATAAACTACTACCGTCAAGATTTTTCTTTAAATGGTCACCAACACATTTTACCTTGCACTTATTTCCTATATTGGAAGGATATGATTAAAAAAAAAATACTTTCATTAGAAGTGGAGTTTCTTTTCCCAACAATACACACTGATAGTCTGATTACTGCTTCTGGACTTTAAACACTAAGGTCCTATAAACATAAAATGAAACACAACCATGAAGAAGTAAATAAACAAACACATTCAAAGTAAGTGTTGTCTCTGATCTCTGTATCTTTCTTTACGATCTGGGCAAGGAATTTCTCTTCTTTTTCACAATTACTAAAATAATGGTCTTAGATGATTCAAATTTTCTCCTTTATATTCAGTTGTAGGTGATCTCTACTTCTTTTAAGTTTTGTCAAAGCAACAGAGTGTCATGAGGTCCATATATGACCTGAGAGTAGTGGGAAATTTATTTTAGATTTCACTGAGAGTTTTCCTATGCCTTCAAAAAGCATCTGGAGACTGATTTTCTGTCTTCATGGGTACCTATCCTCTCACTGGGTAGAGTCTCCAGATGGTCCAGTTGTCCAACACTTGATTTTAGAATACGAACTTTGTCTCTTAGATAGAAAAAAAATTTTTTTGCATTCCCTTGCCACCCAGTTCAGATTACTTCCCACAGCAAAAGGTGTCCTGAACACATTGAGATAAACTCACAGAGTTTGTTTTCCAACTGTTTAACTTCAGACAAACATCACGTTTAAGCTGTGCACCAGTGTTTACTCTGTCTGGAGCAGTTCTGCAGAGAGACCCTCTTGATCGCTGCTGCAGCCCTGTTTTAGCAAAGTACTGCTGAACTTCTTTTTGTTATTTACAGTTGTTTTTCTTCAGACGTTTTTGATAATATCTTATAGGTTTTCATTTTTTTCTAAATATTTTCTTTGCATTTGCTGTTCAGATCATCTCCATCAACTGGAACTTCTTACAGCTATCTTAGGTTCTGCAAAGTAACTTTGCAAAAAAGGATACCTAACAGAGAAAAACCCTCAAACCCACCACTTGCACTATAAAAACCTTATGGGAATCAGAAAACCTTGAAACACTTTGGGGGCACCTTGTGCAACAAGTCCGCTAGGCAAAAATGAAAGCACCAGCTCAATTTCTTTTGCTTTGTTCTACGGAGAGTTTTGCATTGCCTTTTTTTTTTCCTTGAAGACAACATAAAGAATAATACAACAGCTTAAAGATTTGATCTGCTTCTGACCAATACTGTTAGTAAAGTATCTTCCTGTCCATAGACTTCTCTGCACAATGGTTTAAATTCCAGCTGTTCACCTCCCTCTCTGAAGAGGCACACATATCGACTAGGGCCACACCACCTGAGAGAACTGAAAAGTAATATACTATATTTGGTGTCATTTATCCGTGTTCCTGATTACTTTTTCTACATGTGCAGGAGTGAGAAGGATTGGTTTCCCTTGTGTCTTGCATTTCTCCGGAAATAAAAATGTGATGTTGATTTTGGAATGAGAAGCTGGGATCACCTTGACTGGCAAACCTTGGAGATTGAGCCCTGACTCCATCTGATTTTCTTTCCATTTAACCTAAAAAGTAGGGGAGGTCCTTCGAAGGGATGAGGGAAGCGGGACTTGTTTTTTTCAGGCTGTGTGGTCCTTTAAGTTAGGATGACTTTCAGTAGCATATCATTGCTGCCTTCCCACAGAGAAAGGAAATTACTTCTAAGATAGTTTTTTTTAATATTATTTTAAATGAGAGAGATGTGGAAGTTGGTTTGTTTTTCAGTCTGATGAGAGTTCAGTTTCTCAAGGTTAGTTAAAAGTTTTGGATGGAGCATCCTCATTTGTTGAAGCCTCGTCAGTGGAATCCCTCAGATTTTTTTTCACATGCAGGGTGCAAGGATCCTTTTAGACAGGAGATCTTTGAGATCTTTGGAGATCAGTAACGAAGAAGAAACCACGCAAAAAACTGTATTACCTCTATTATTTTCAAGGAAAAGAAGCAAAAAATTTATGAATGTGGCAGACCTAAGTAAAGAAGCAGATTCAGGAGACCTTGCTATCAAAATCTCTTTCAAACAACACTTTGAGCTTTGTGCCCTCTGCTCAGAAGTTTTGTGAACTCAGCATTTTCAATGAAGTGTTCCCCTTCAAGCCAGCCTGTGTATTTTCCAGAGGCATCAGCTGCCAAACAGAACCAGACATTTTAAAAAGATGAGTAGCTCTTGACCCTATAAAATCAGGCACAGGATTTTGGAAGCTGAAGAAAATACCTGAAACTATGCTCCTAACATTTCTCTAGAAATAAAACCTCACACTAACTGATGAATCACTAAACCCAAAAATTTCAGCTTAAAGCAAAGAACACTTGAAGGTAAAGGTTACAATTTAGAATCCTTAGGGGATTTTTTAATCCATGAGATGTTGTAGGAAGAAACCAATGAGGTTATGGTTTCATCTTCCTTTATGGCCTCAGATTAAAAATGTTTGGGAACAGTGAAAAGTAAGGCAAATAGGGCATGCATGTATGTATTTGTGTAAAAACATGAAAATGAAAACTGCTTTTGAAAGGCTCTGCAACTTCAAGGATCATGGAGAGGACCAGAAAAAAGAAAAAGAAAAGAAAAACAAAAAAGAAAGAAAATAGTAGCCTAGATGCCAACTACTGGTTATCTGGACTGCTAACACAATAGGCCCAGTGTTTTTAGTGGACACTGTCAATGCTCTTAGTCTTAAATTAGAGTGAGCAGCTGTTTTAGCATACAGCTGAGCGTGACATAAGCCTGTGTAAACACTTTTCTCTGTCACATTCTTCTAAGTAGATGAGGGTTGTATCTTTCTCCCTTCATGTAGAACAATCCTCTTCTCCAGAAGTTGCAAATAACTTGTAAATTGCACTTCAATTCTGCCATTAGAAAACAACCAAAAGAGCAGGGGGACAATATAATTAGTCAGGTGGGTGTCTGTATCATGCATCAAAATGTCTACTTTTAAGGCTAGCAAACTTGACAGCATTCCACAAACACATTATCCCTGTTCTCTTGAGCCTACATTTTCCAACGTCAACACACAGCAGATTCCAAAGCCAGTTTTGATGATATTGATAGGAAATCCCTACCTCTTGTTCCTATGTGTTTCATATATAAAATAATCATAGAGCATGGTGATATATATCTATACCTACAAAGAAACACACTGCAAGAACAACTGATTTGATTTCATAAAATTCCTTGCTCACACCTTGTCCTCACATCTTAAATGGACCCAATTACTGAGGGTATTTAAAACTGAAACATTAAAATTGCATAACCAACACTGGTAAATTCTGAAAATCCTAGTAAGAGTTTTCAATAAACATCTCTCTCCCTTCTCCTCCTCCCTTCAGTTTGCATATACTTTTTGGGGCATCTAGAGGTCAGGCAGAGAAACTTGAGAACAGACTGCAACAAATGAACAACAATTTGCACAGTACCAAAATTATCAAGTTGAAACCATGACACTGATTTGCATGAAAAGGCAGCTGACCTCCATCTCATGATTTATTTTTAAACCAAATAAACTCTGAAGCTGACAGACAAATTGCCCTATCTTCCAATTCTCAGTTAAAGCCTATGGAGATGGCAGAACTCATAGCAGAGTAGCCTGGCTCCTTTACTGTAGAGAGACAGAAACAGTGGTTGAGGACACCACCAGCCAACAGAGGAGACCAAGCATTCCTGAAAAAACTGCAGCAGAAGTGACAGGTCACTGGGGAGACCTCGCTAATGTGGAAATTGTTAAAGCAGCCAGTTTAATACTCAACTCTCACCTTTACATGCTACATTTTTAAACACACTGTCCCTTGAAGTGGGACCTGTAATTTCTGTGGTATGTGATTACTATATTGTTCTGGCCCTGTAAAACTGGGCATCTTAATTCTCGGTGAGCTGTCTTCAGGTTGTTAAGGATGGTGGCCAACACCTCCAAAACAGGTGGGATGATACAAGAAATGTCCTTGCCACGGGGAACAGTTTCAACAAGGCTACCTGAAACGGGAGCAAGTCTGACACCAGTTGATGCCTTCTCCTTCTGTTACCACCTTATATCATCATGACCCTGGCCACTTCTTCACAGCTATACTTGGCTCTTGTACAACTGGGATCTACACAGCTGAGTTACAACAGTTCATTCGATGCTGATCTGGATGCTTTCTGTTGGTGATTCCATCCATATAACTCAAATGTTGTTTCAAAACTGTTCTTTCTCTTTTGCCACGATCAGGAAAATTTATAAACCAAGAGTACAAGCTCCAACTTCAAGTTCTTCAAGCTCTACATTTAGGTGAAAACAAACAAAGAAATACATGCAGGCTGCTTACTGCTTTAGACTTCTTGACTGTGTGACGTGCATTACATATAGCTGTATTTTCTTTGCAGGAAAGATGTAGATCAATCTCACTAGTTACAGGTACTCCAAAGTCTGTCACCCCACAAGGACACACACCTCTGGCATGAACCAGCTATACACATAGAATCACAGAGAAATTTATATTGGAAGTGGTTTCTGGATCACCCAGGCCAACCTCCTGCTCAAAGCAGGACTCCTATCACATTTACAGCTGAATCTTGAAAGTGTCCAAGGATGGGGATGTCACAGCCTTTCTGGACCACCTGTTCATGTCTGGCCAAAGTGAATTTTTTTTCCTAATATGACCTTCCATTGTTGCATGTGAGTCTGTTATCTCTTGTTTTACCCCTGTGCACCTCTGAGAGGGGTCTGGCTCTGTTTCTGTAACTCCCTGTCTCTTTTAAATGGGGACTGATTGTTATTAAATCCTGCCTTAGCCTTCTCTTTCCAGGCTCAATCATTTTCCTCACTTTGTTAATGGTTCTTCCACTGGACTTGCTGCAGCTTTCTGACATTTTGGGGTGGGTGCAGAATTAGACACAACCCCTAGACAAGGTCTCATGAGTGTTGTGTAGAGAGGAATAATCTCTTCTCCTGACCAGCTGACACTCTTCCTGGTGGTCAGTATGCACAAGACACTGCTGACTCAATGATTCTGTCTCCCTCAGACCTCCAAGATAACTTTCAGTGAAAATGCTACTTGGCCAGCTGGTCTCCTGTCCACACTGGTACTCAAGGGTTTTTTTGTCCCAGGTGCTTGACACAGCACTTCTCATTGCTGAACTCCTGGAGGTTTCTGGGAGCCCAGCTCTGCAGAGTGTACCAAGGTCCTTGTGAATGGCAGCCCTGCCTCCAGCCAGTCAACTGCTTTACCCAGTTTTGGGGAATACCAGTCAAAGGTTCATTCCAGTCAGCCGGCTCATCCACCCTGCAGCCAACTGTCTACTTTAGAAAAAACTAATTTTTTTTCAAAATACTGGCAGCACAATGATAGCAGCAGTGTGAATTGAGAAAAGCTGCTGTTGGCCAGCATTTGGACTTCTGCTACTAAACTCACCAACAGAATAGCGGCACATAAAAGTTAGTTTGGACACTTCTATATGAGGCACGCATTATTGCATAGGAAAAATTTTGAAGAACTGAAGATCCTTGAAAACCCTCAGCAGAACAGATATTTAAAAAAAGGCCTATAAACTAGGAAGTGAAAAAATGATTTAAGAGAGACTAGGAGACAGTTTGTTTTTTAGTCATGAACCTCCTCTCCCATCTGGTATTTATGCTACACACACACAGACACACAGAGCCACAAGTGCATGCATATATGTTTCTACCCTCTGAATTTCAAGGCACACAGAAACGATTAAGTCACCCAGTTTTTAAAAGCAGATAAAATATTTCTTTAGATGCTTTTCTGACATCTGCAGGCAGTTATCAGTCTGATTTTTTTCTTTAAATCAGATTGTTTGCCTCAAGCATACACAGAAAAGTCTTACACTAAAAACCAAAAAGTTCCTTGATATGAAGAGAAGAATTGCTCAAAGCAGTGGCAGAGAAGAGATTGTTCTGCGTGGTAAAACCAGAGAACCTGCAGAGTAGAGGATTGCTCAATGGGGCCAGCTACAGCATTACCTGCCAAGTCAGCCACTCTCACAGACTGGGAACTAGCAAGCGAGAGACACAGCCAGTTGGCTTTGGCGGAATATTTATGGAGGATGCAGAGGCTTATTTACTGAATAATCTGGAGACCATCTGGTGGTATCCAGTGACAAGAACACTGAGCTGAAAGTAGAAAAGCCTGAGCTCTATTTCTGGCTCTGCCAACTATTCTCTGTGACCTCTGGTGGCTCAGTTTGCCCATATACAAATCAGAAAAAAAATCTACTCTCATCTCTAGGAAATTTTGATACTTCAGTAAGAATTCACACTTACTACTATTTTAGTAGTATGATTATTTATCTACATTATCCATAATCACTTCAGAGTTAATTGACGGAATATTTTTTGAATCTGAGTTTGCCCCCTGTATTAACAAAAAGATTACAACCACCTCAATGGAGGTAGTACCTCATGTGGAGTTAAATTGAAAGAATTTCAAAACAAGCTGGACAGTTTTCTTAATTGGGACATTTCTAAAATAAAGAGATCCCTTTTTCTTCTTCAGAAGAAAATGTGCATCAATCACGTGAAGGAAAGATCTGTACATCTTACCAGACCTTCCCCACACCCAGTCTAATGCTCACTACCATAACTGAGCTGAAAAAAGGATAATCTGAAATACTCCTGAGTTCTGAATTTCTTACCATTTTGCTGAACCTTTAACTAATGATCTGTAGGGAACAAAGGCAATTGAGTAACCCACAAGACATGCTGATTCCCTTCACCACCAACCTACTCTGTTCAGAGGCCCACAGACTTTCAGACTGATAGCAGTAGGTGGGCTTTCTTAGATGTATTGCTAGATTTGCTTTCTTTTCTCCGAACTCCACTGACAATTTACCATAAGGGTAACGCAAAATCAACCCCATGGGAGAATAACGAAAAATAATCCCACCAAGGAACAGTATCTCTTTGAGAAAATCTCCAGATGACTAAAAACTAGCACTAATCCAAACCCTGATTCAAGTAAAAAGGGAAATTTCTGCTGCAAGCAAAAACCTGCTATTCCCATTGAAAGTATCTTGTTGTATTCTCCCACAGGTGGTAACAAAGCAGAAGGAAAGAGTTTCTGCCTATCAGGAGGATTCCCACGCAAACAGAACCCAGACACTTCCCACTTTCTTGCCACAGAGCTGGTCACCCTTGTCTAATCTCCTTATGTCATCTGGTGTCTCACTGGGAAAGTGCTGTCTAGGACAAAGAAGTCTGTAGGGATGCTGGCAAGAGTGGAAAGTGAATCTTGTGACCGAGTGCACTGGGGCTGAGCTGCTCAGGAAAATGATAATGAAGTGGAGGAGCTCTATTTTTAATGGGGGACAAAGGCAGAAAGGTAGCAGGAGGACCCGACCTCCCTTGGTGGGAGGGAGAGGAAGGGAGAGAGGAAGGAAGAAATGCACTTCTTTTCACAGATACACAGGTCAATAACTAAATACGTAACAATGAAGTTTAAATTTAAACACCAAGTTATTTTTTCAACAATGGTTCTGTATATGATAGGTCCAAACGATGACCTTTCTTTGCTGATGCTGGAAGAAATCCAAGATACTACAGGAAGAAGTTGGATCTTCAGGTAAGTAGATTAACTTTTATATAGTATGTAAGATTTTCCAGACAATGTGTGGATTGGAAAAAGGCTTCTGTTGAGATCCACATTTCTTAGGAGTGGAATAAAAATAGCCAGAGGCTGCAGCAACTAAACCAAGTCCTGGAAAGCCAGCATTAGACTTTCAAAGTAAAAATAAGCCAGACTGCTTGGAAAGCATTTCAGTGGGAGAATAATACAAACTCATAAAACTGAATCTCTCTTCTTGTACTGCAATCATAGGACTGCCCAAGCCTGCATGATATTATATATTTTACAATGTTTGCATCCCTACAATCTAATGCAGAGATTAATAAAGTATGGCAGGATATACTTACAAATGATTTACGTAGCTTTACAATTCAACCAACCCTGCTGACAGGGGAATAGGAGGGGGGAAATCACTTTATTATTCACTCACTGGACTGAAAAAAGTACTGTATGACATGGAATGTCCTTGAGAGGTTACTAGGGACATACACAAAAATTTTTAACTGCCTGCTTGCTTGTATTTTTTTCCTAAAGGACTTCTAAATTCACACATTAAAGTCTGTTTATATTAATACATTTTGTATCCATTACAGTAAGATCATATTAAGGAAGATGTATTTCAATGTCTTTTGATGTATTTATTTTCAACTCTGCTAAACTAAGACTAGTGCAATAGATTTTCATGTATGTGTAAATCCATCTCCGTGTTTCGTGAACTAATTCTGTACTGCAAAAAAATAATGCTACAAATCACTATTCACTCACTGTTGGTACAGTATAAGGGCTCAAACATATAAACCCCATACTTTTCCTTTTTCCGTTTCTAAGCGCAGTCGAAATTCCACTGTCCACCTTGATGAAGTAAATCACTCCAAATATTAATAGGATTTTGGTTGTTAGTTACAGTATTGAATAAACACTCTCAACTGTTATCGCCAGATTTTCTCACATTTTCAATCAATATTTTCACTTTTCTAGCTATGCTGAGTGTTTTCAGAACAAGGTTTGCCCATAAGAAATTTACGACTATGATATGAAAACTGAAATGATACCTACAACTTTTAATGAAGAACTATCATGTTTGAAGAAAGCATACCTTCAAACTACCTAGCTATGAACTGAATAATCTCATCTCAAAATTCATTAAGTGCTCAGTAATCTGAAAAGCACTACACTGCTCGTGTCTTATCTGCAGTAAGGAAAAGCAGAGCTCTGTTGTAATTCACTGAAACACAGCAATATCATATTACACTTGTATTTGTGAAACGGCTATTTACTTTCACTTACAAAACAGTGATCTTAAATCAGAAAATTTAAAAAAAAGTTATTAATGTAGTATTTCAGACATCAAAGCAAGTTTTGAAAAACTCTTCAATGTACTTAAAATATCAAACCATCAGTACCATGCAGGACAGAAGTGTCAAAGCATTCTGTTGTCAGAAACCCTCTGTAAATTTCCCCTGCTTTGAACAGCATAGCATGAAAATGATGGCTATGCAACTCTGTATTCTGTACCACCCACAATCACTTTGGCCAGCCCAAGGCAATGATGAATTCACACTACATGAAACAGACCTATGACAGTGCACCTTTTCTTGGATGAAAATAGAGATTGGGTATGTTGCAAGTATTGGCTCCTGATGCCACTGGCAGTTTTGTCACTGGAAGGCGTTGCCACAGCCTTCCAACTAAAAGAGATGGCTGAACTGTACCTCAGTGGAATCATTTTTCAAAAAAACTTGAAGCATGTCTGTTAAGCCATTAAGCTCTTAATTTAGAACAGCTATTGAAAGTTACTTTTAACACATCATTAGATCTCATGTTTTCTGCATTTTGTAGTAACAACTTTTCACAATGGCTATCCTCTTTCCCTCATATTATGAACCACAAGAAAGAGCTACACTGAACATTTCTATCTAGCAGTGCACACTTCAACTGAACATTTTTTATGTGGATGTATACATCAAGAACTATCTTATTGTGGACTTAATGACATGACATTAATGGGGACACCAATTAAAATGTAGGAATTCATAAATTTGTAAAACTAGTTAAAAATCTGTCATTTTTCTATTTGAAAAGTTGTTATTTTCTGTAATGATTGTATTTTAAAGGTTGTTGAGAAGTGATGAGACCTTAAAAATGAGACAGCCACTACAAATCTCACTGGCACTGGTGATGATAGGTATCAACCTCAAATCCTATGCTGTTCTCCAGCAAATCATACTCTGTATGTTGATGATACTGATGCTGTAAGACAGGATCTTTTGATGAAGTACAGGACATAGAACATCTTCTTCCACAGCATGCTCAGGGAAATTAACTTCCTCATCTAAAATACACTTAAAAACTATTTTTGTAGTTAAAAAATATTCCTTCTCAAATTAGCCATGTACAATTTGAATGTGCATATACTTCTGAAAATCAGTCTTGAGCTTTGTGCCTAACTAGAAGGACAGAAATCGAGATGTGTTACACCTGACTGAAGCAGGCCGGCAGAAAAGTTCACACAAAAAACCCAAAAGGACTGAAATGAAAGCTTAGGCAGTCAATACAAACATTTTACAACTTGTTGAAAGAGCAAAAAAGATACATTAACAAAGACGACACAAGATCCACTTTTATACAGAACATTATTCAGAAGTGTCTGTACATCCAACGAAGACAGACTCATGCAGCGAAACACTGGGGCAATGTTGCACTCAACATTCCGCACCTGGGTCCATCACTTCACCCACCTGCTCATAAGAATTCATTTCTTTAAACTTATGAGCAGAAAACCTTCCATTCTCCTTGACAATGAAAAATACTATTCAGCACTCCATGGTTCTTAAAAAATATACTGTCTTGAAGGAGAAAGGTTATTGGCAGCTGTAAGCATAAAATGCGACCATAAACATAAAATGTATATGTCACATTTAAATTTCAGTTGTGGCTTAAGTTACCAATCTGTTTCAGCCCTACTGCCAAGTTATGCTGTCTCCTCAGCTTTGTTTCCTAAGGAGTGGAGACTTACACTGTCAGATCACTTGTCTGACAAGCAATCATGGCTTTCACCTAACTCTGCAATCCACTGGCCAGTTCCAAACAAATGCCACAAAAAAAGCAGAGAACTCAAAGAAGGCCTCCAAGTTTAACAGGACCACCCTTGGCTGGAGGAAGGGGTTGGTTTGACACCTCCTCACTGAGGGGAAGTTTTTAGCATGATCCTAGTAAGTTACCTGCTGTTTGTGCTGAATTAGCTGCTGATGGACACACATGGTCTGATCAGCCAGCCAGCACTTATTCACCAAAAATACCCTGACATGCACTGCCTCTTGTCCACCTGGAAGGGGACTGGGACTGCTCCGAGGAGAATCAAGCAACAGACCTGAAGGAGAAACAGGCTTTTTACTGTCACTGGAGAAGTGACATCCAAAGACAACCAGAATTTATTAGCTCCACTACTTACAGAACAAATTACACTCTACAGCACTGAAAAAAACTCACTTAGAGCTCCTGGTAAAGATCAAAAGCAGATTATGCCAAGCACATACTCCATTCTGCTTTAGCTAGGAAGAAAGGCAGGAGAAGGAATGGAGGAAATGCAATTTAAGTTACTTGCTGGAATTGTATAGAGATCTGAGCTGGCTGCCGGAGTATGCCTATTTTTCACATTGGGGACTATCTACTGACTCATAGTACTGGCTAGTACTATGTACCAAGGGTGACAATATAAAACTATCTTAGCTCATTTGTATAATATCCACATATAGCTATACTGAGTCACTCTTTAATATTATATATTATAATGATACTATATAATATATACTACATAAAACTTGCAGAACCTTTCCTCCAAATCTAAGAAACTTTCATGATCACCACCATCATTATTCCACAGAACAAATTTAAGCTACGAACCACAGCTTTTTTAGCAGCTTCAGCAACCTCAGAACACAATAACTCTTGGGCTGGCTATTTTACAGAAACTTCTGTAATCAAAGACACAAACAACATGGCCAAGATAAAGTCAAAATTAGATTTAAACTGGATTTCAAAACTCAAGCACCCACCAGAGATATAGCAGACTTATTGCTATATTGCAAAATGTTTGAAAACTGCTTTTCCAGCAGCAAACATTTATCAACTGGATGGAATGTTCCCATCCCACAAAAAAACCTCTTTGTTTTAGAGAGTGTTTAAGAGTCCAAAACAAAACATTAGTTTTGTGCTTACTGTCTAAAGTCAATTAGTATGGATAATCAGAAATAGTAAGAAGTTAAAATTTAGTTGAGTCCTAATGAACATGGCTTGCTGCCACCACGTGCTACTGGTCACTATAACTTTCAAGATAAGTGGTGAGTGAAGACAAGAAGGGTCTAACCAGGTCAATGACAGAAGAAAAGATGCCATCTACAAATCAGAATAGCTAATCATTTTGAAGTCTAGAACTATGTTTACAGGGAAATTAAAGCTGGAAGTTATTCAGTTCCATATTACATGTAAGGGTATCAGTTTATAGTAAATTTTTTGATTGTTTTCTTTTTGACAGGGCGTAAAACAGCATTTCTAAAATTCATCTACTAGAAAGGTGCAATTTCTTGACTAGATAAAAACATGAATGTCTCTGTAAATGTGGGTGCTATTTTTTTTCTACTATAACAGCCTGCTGTTTCTTTGCTATCTAGCTGGTGTTTTTGTTGTTGTTTTTTTTTTTTAATACATTTTGATACTTTTAGACATGGGACATGCTTCCAGCTCCTAAATGACCTGCAGTGGAATTTACTGTACAAAGTTCTTTGGTATCCACAGGAACAGTTACCAACTGATGTGAACTTCCTTCCCTAAAGAGCTTGTTTTGAATAACAAACTACTCCAGGGGGAAATACATTATCTTGTCTAATCAAATGTTCAAGTGAGGCTTATTTCATTCCAGGGTTTTACTATGCATTGTGGAAATGTGTGTGACACTGACCTTTAATTAAATCTCAACCTTAAAGGAAGACAGTAAAAGCTTAGCAGCCCAGATTGTGCATATGATTTTAAAGCTACATTTAAATGGTTTAAAGAA
This sequence comes from Corvus kubaryi, assembly GCF_017639235.1. Lineage (NCBI taxonomy): Eukaryota > Metazoa > Chordata > Aves > Passeriformes > Corvidae > Corvus > Corvus kubaryi. The sequence goes on along the minus strand of NW_024580666.1, from coordinate 8,313,595 downwards.
TTAATCAAAATCTCCTATTTCTTAGTGACAATGTTCTCTAAGATGTTTGCTTTTATGTAATCTGCATAAAAGGCTTTAGTAAATATCAGTAATTATTTGTTCTTACTTTGCTCAATCAGGTTCAAAATACAGATGTTAGTGATATATGGTTTGTATTACCAACATGCTTCCTTTTACCCAAGTGTATTCATCCAGTGCTTTTTGATTAGCTGGAAGTGTTTCACACTGAGAAACATGTACTTTAGACAGAAAACAATTCAACAGGACAGTATCACAAACATGTAGGGCAAAAGTTCATTTTTCATGTCAGAGAGCTTGTGTCAGGTAAAAATATAACTTGGCCTCTCGTGATGTCTCTGCAGGTGGCACGAAGCAGAAACAGCCAAGCCATTCCTGAGAGGCCTTCTGCTGAGGAGATATCTTTGGGGGAGTCCACTGCCCAGATCCTACCAGGGAAGGAAAGGACAAGTCAAGGATAGGAAGGAAAGAAGAGAAAACCAAGGGAAATATTGGGCTGCCTTCTTCAGCATCCTCTTTCCTTCACCTCAACCATCCCCGAGCAGATGCCCCTAGACAGGAGAAGAGAGTATCTAGCAGGAGAGAGTTGGGAAAGTACAGCAGGAAAGCCTTTCTGATGCTGTGAAAACCACTAATAAAGAAAGAAATATTCTGATGAATTACTCAAGGATGCAGTATTGATTATGTGTATCCATAAAAAAAGGAAGAAACCTACATAATTCCTGTTGTTAAACAACAATTAATGCTGAAATTTTTTTCCACCTCTTTAAGACTACTGTCAGAAAAATAATATAATAACACTATAAATAAAATAAGCAGTATAATAAACAACATCTCAAAAACTGGTGCACTACTCAGGTGTACACATTTGCTGTAGTGGTCAAATACTATTTTTACAGTAAACACTTCACTAATGCATACAAGGTATAAAGGTCTTGGAAAAGCAGAATAAATCCATTAAACCCCAAATATTATTGCTTTTTTTTTGCAACTGATGCAAACCAATTGTATTACATTCCTTGAACATTCCCTACTTGTAAAGTGAGGAGTCACAAGTTTCAGGTATTTTTAAAAATGGTACTGATGATTCAGTTCCATGTTTTATTCTGTTTGGTTTTGATGTATTTTTGACACCCATTCATTCAAATGGAGCAAACAAGCTAGTTATTTCTCTTCCTCACTGCTAATTTTCACTTGTAGTTGGCTACAGAGGATAATTCTAAGTTGGTTGGCTTTCAATCACATTTTCTATCTACCACATTGTAAACTTTCTTGGAAACTTCTTCTGATCTTAAAAAAATAACAACAAAACAAAACCTGCTTAAATTAAACCTTTAACTTTGAGTAAAATGTCATTATTCTTGTTTTGCACTTATTTTGAAGAATAAAGTAAAAAAATTGGCTTCTATTGATATAACATTGTACTAGTTTTGAACACGTATATTTATATTTTAGATAATTTGTTAGACACAGATGGAGAATGATTTTATTCTAGTCTAAAGCAGCTTGATTTTTTTTTAACAAACCTGGTGACAAACATGCTCATGCCAATATTTTACTTCACATAATAAAAAAGTGAACTTCCTTTCCAAGTGTGTCTTTGCATGCTCAGGAAACATCACTGGTACATTTTCCTTGTGATAAGAGAGGATTCAGATTTTGGAGAACTGAACATGGAAACTAAGGTAAAGGATGGCAGTAATGCAATTTAAAACAAATTACAAATACTGCTAGATGCAGAGAAGCCTTCAGCTTGCCTCCACGTAGTACTTGTTATTAAGTACTCAGCTTGCAAAATAATTAATATATTAAGTATTCAGCTAAGATGGCGTCTGTATTTTTGCAAAGATTGATATATTCTCTTTCCATTTTTTCTGGTTACATAAATCCAGGTTGAAATGCAAAGGAGGTTTTGCTTTTCCTCTTTTTTTCCTCCATGAGAAAAGCGATGAAATAATTTAGTGCTTGAGTTAACACAGGCACAGATACTGGAGGTTGTATTTAACATTTTTAGCAGGAGTTGAAAAGTTCAACTGAAAAACTTCACTGGACTTTATGAAGACAAAACATTAAATTGTATCATATTTCCTCTCCATTTATCTCCTAAACAACACAATTTAGCTTAGCTAAAATCTGAATTGACCCTCAGGCTTTTTAAGTGTATACATTGTGAAACCTCAGGAGCTTCACTGATCCTGCTGGGAGCCCTTTCCCTTCTGGATAGCCACAGGCTCCCTCATGTTATCACATAACACCTTTTATAAGGACAAGTTGGTAGAAATGAGTTGATTATTTTCTTGTGGTAGAAGCCTCTTGCAGCTCACAGAAAGAAAACCAGAACGAAAACCATCATGCTTTCTGGCAAGAAAGGCAGTGTGGTCTCCCACAGTTGCAATGGTGCAAGTGGAAAAATTAAATAAGGGTTAATAGGGGAATCTCACTGGCATATAAGGCAAAACTTTCACCTGATCAACAGCTATGATTCATTTGTTCTTTTAGTTAACCTATTTAAAAATGAATCAGTTAGTGCTGATATGGGATATATCGGCAAGTAATCTCTTCTAGAAATGACTTCTTAAATCTTAAATCAAGAAGGCTTTTGCAGGGTCACACTAGAGCTCTTTTTAGCCCTTTTTCCAACAGTGGATGCCCAAAAAGAGATGGGCAAGGTCAGGACAAAGATACATAACATGAGTCTTCTAAGACTTCTCAAGAACCTGAGCCGAACAGGCTTTCTACATACTCAGGAGCCCTCAGCTGATTTCTGTTTTGTGAACTCTGAACTCATCCCATCTCCTCCAAAGGCCATGTGAACTTCATAAAATAGCTTTGATTATACATACTGTCGCTGACATGGTGTGCACTGGAACAATGCTCCATTCTTACTTTACAACCACAGGAAGACTTATGCTGGCTGATTCCCAGCCATGGGAAAATAGAAACAGAATTTAAATGTATATATCTATAGGTACCCTCCCCTGCCACATCTTTTGTGGTCAAATGACCCCTCATGGGATTTCTGCATACCTATCTAGGGTATTTTCAGTAAAAATAATAGAGTAGTAGAGTGGAAGTGCCTTGCAGTTCCATGACTATTCCACACAACAAAGCCAAGAGAAAAATGGCATAAGGCTCAAACAGCCATGTAAATCTTTTGTACACTCAAGTTCATGAGAGTTGATTGCTTTTGTAAGGCATCAGACTAAGCCTTAAAGCTCCAGTCCACAAAGTTAAGTTCAGAAATAACTGCAGTGAATGTAGCTGTGTTTACTTATCCAAAAGGGCAAGGGTGAGCAAGACAGACCTGTTCTTATACCACCTAACCTCCGCAAGGAATGTCAGTCTTCACATCAGAAGAAGCAAAACCAACACACTGCACTGGGTTTCTTCTGACACACAGATTCTCAGTGGCTTTTGGTCTGACTCTAATCTCTGCCCATAGATACAGAGGTGGAGGAAGTAAGCGTGCTTGTTTAGATAGCCATCACCTTCCCATTACATCCTACTGCTTGTTCCCATCTCCGCTTTCTTCTTCTCCATTTTGTGTCACCCGCCCTCAGTTAAAACCACGGAAATGATCCGCACTAAAAATAACCTCTCCCTCCACCTCATTTGGTCAGGCCAAACAAACAGCTTTACCAGGACACAGCTGAGGGCACAGTGCAGGCATATAAATGGGAAAGTGGAGTGGACAGTGATGGGGGAGGGTTGGAGGAAGGAGGACAATGGCTTAGCCTGGCAGCATTGTTGGAACAAATGCACATGAAACTAAAAAGCAAGCACTCCTTAGCAGGCGCTCTCAGAGCAGTGACATGATTCAAAGACTGATGACTTGCTTAAAATATAAAATCTGAGGAGAAAAATAATTGATGTAGAGACATGAAAAGGGTATCACATGTGCATAAGCATCTCAAAAAAGTAAATGAATTCCAAAGTCACTTGGCCAGTGATATACCCTCCAGTTTTGAAACATCAGGTCCCAACAAGAACCCAACCTTTCCACACTGGAAAAACCTGCCCAGAGAGAGTAAGCATTGACACAACTGAGCCAGTTCTCACCTATAGCAAACAAAGAGTGCTCAGAGCAAACTGTGCTCTCTTGCTAGCAGCAAATGCCTGGAATTTCCCCCAAGTCAAGCTGACTGTTAGTCAGGATTTTCTCCCTACTACATCCTGACATTCCACAGAACAACCCTCCATAAAGTGCTTAAACATTTTATTTTAAATTTCCCTCTTGGTGTCTGGAAGCATGAAAAACAATATGTTTTTACAAAAAAACCCCATACCAAACCCACTTAATTATGCTATTTGCAAAGATGTTTTATTGTTTCTATTTTGGAAAGGGAAAAAGTAAAAGAAAATAAAACTTTGTTTTACTGCATACTTTTTATCTCTGTATTTCCCCCAGGATTCCAACTCATAAAGTTTAAGTATGTTCACATTTATCATGTAAGCATGGATCAGGAATGGTATTAGCATGACATGTGGCTGTACTTACAATAAGCTCACCACTCCTAACAATTACAGAACCAAAAAAAAGATACGCCTTTCAATGTGACAATCCTTTGAGTCAACAACATTGCAAGATGCATGTCAGCATTTTTTCCCTTTAAATTCACTCCATTAGGAAAGTAGGAACTACTCCTAGTAGGAATATGAAATGGAAGTTGTGTCTTTTTTTCTACAGATTTTGCTATCACAAGCAGGAGAACTAATGAAACCTGATATACTGTGATCTCTGTGTGTAGTTCTTTAAACTTCTCACTAGCAAAATCAACAGCTTTGCATTAACTCTGCTCTCAAACCCCTCTTCTGAAGACAAATGCAAAAGGCACATCTCCAAAAAGCCTGCAGACTACCACGGATGGCACTTGCCACAGGACTCACAAGTTTACCTCCTTGTAAAGGCGATACTTGGGAGCTGTCATCAACACTTCAAAGCTACTCACTTGCCACCCTCCACCTGGAGAACCTCCTCACTGATGCCAGAGACTTGAAACAAACTTGTTTTATTCCCCAAATTCTATTTTCACTTCTACATGCTCCAGGGGCTACAGCTAACAGCCTCTGAACTGGATTTTTCACCGCACTGTTAGCCACCTGATGTCCTAGTTCTTGAATAGGTTAGAACCTTGTACAGAAGTAGGAAAAGTCTTATACTGAAATGCACATATGTATGCCAGTGCACACACAGATGAAAACAAAAACTCCTGCTTGCTGGTTTTAATTGAAAATATCTGAAGGCATGCTCTTTGCTCCTTTGAGCCTTTAGAGATTATACTCCTGACTACATTACTTCCCTCAGCCATTTTTCTTTCTCCTTTTAGGGAGGAAAACTTTAGGCCCCGTCCAATTAGGAAATGTGCGTAACTCTCCACAAGAAGAAGTGAATCATGTGCATCTTGCCAGGAATTAGTTTTAAAACAATCAACATTTGGAAGCACAAGAAGAGTTTTGTGCATGCTATGTTATAGTCTGCTACACTGTCTGAAATAGCATCCTGGAAGAACATGCACTTTTAAGAAAAATTATCACTGTCTGTTTATACAACATGGCCATGACAAAATTAGTTAGATAAGTAATGAAGTCCTAGATTAATTCAAGACATGATTACAGAAGATCTAGTTTTGGAAAAGAAGTCCCAGGGGCTTTCAATCAACATGCCCACAGAAGCTCAGTCAACAGAAAGTGGCAAATGTGAAAGACCAACTGACATGACCTTGTGTCTTCCAAAGTTTCCCAGATTTTCAGAAGTTTTTAACTTCTTGAGCATAAGGTGATTCACATCACTGAAAATACAGACGTATGTGCCTGAAACTGGGCAGTCGTATCTCCATGTATTCGTGAGATTGTTCTCATTAAATTCACTGTTGCTGAATATCCCAAACACGTGGACTACCATACATCACGAAAGAGAGGAATTTTCTCCTCTCCTCAACTTCATTTCCTCCCTCTGAAAAGACAGGCACAAGAATATATAATTACAGCTTTTTAAATACTAAAAATTGTATTTGGCTCCCTTTCCCCTTCAGCTTGGAGTGCTCTCTTTCCAAGAGTAAACATATCCAGTTTACTTTGTCTCCTCTTACTCTTGACACTCTCCTCTGGACTCCATTTGTGTACTTCTTTTTAAGTTCAGTTCCCAAAATTAGACACAATACCCCAGCTGAGGACTCACCATTGCCAAAGAGAATGGCATAATTACTTCATGCTTTTTTGTACAACAGCCTTGTTAATGCATCCCAGAATGAGTTAACTTATTGTTTGTGGTCCACTACTACAACAAAGAATTTTTCCTGCACTACAAGCAGTTTCTTTGCATCCTGTATCCTCTCTCATTCCCTTCCCTAGAGACTTTCTGTTTATTCCTGAGAGGCTACCAGAAGGGGATGACTGGTTGACTTGCTGGAGACAACCATGTTTGACAGACTTTAATGTACAGATTTAGTATTACCAAGATCCTATAGCAACTTGTTCTTAATTCTTTGTACTGCCAAAAAAACCTGAAAAGTGAAACAGAATTGAACTATTTTCTTTGAAATGTGCTAGTCACAACTGATAGAGAAAATATGATGAACGGAGGTACAGGTTTAAAAATGAAAAAAGTGAACGAAAGAAGTATTTTAGCAGTAAAAAGAGGCCTTCTCTAGTAGCCACTCCTCACTATTTTTGCTTCTTTAATCACAATCTACAATGCTTTTTCCCACAAACCACAAGTGCTGAATCATGTAAGACCTAAATTGACATAAAAATAACAAAATTCTGCTACTTGCAGCGTTTCCCCAAGGGAGATCAAAAAGTTTAGATCATTTTCTCTTAGTGACACACAGCATTAGGAACTGCGAAGAAAAAAAAGGGGCATTTTGTATTTTTAAACATTTTATTTCTCTAATGAGAAGGGTTCCAAACAATGGTGTTCTTTTCTGCTAAATCAGGCAAACTATAATGAACGATTAAGGAACTATGAGCAGATTTGAAAGCACAAATGTCCTTTGTGGTACTGTAAACATTGCCTCTCCAAAAGCAGGCTGAAGAGCAATTTATTTTCTATTTTAAGAACAAAAATAAAGTGTGTTCTCCGTCTGTACGGAAGAAAATATTAGTCATGGTAGATAATTTTAAAAATACGTCTTCATAAGTCATACATGGCAGTATAGCAAACGAGAAGACATGTCACTACATGAAAGAATAAAAAATTGAATGAAATGGATTTTTTGAACAGACTAGTCAACATGTAAGACAGACCTGAAAATACCCAAGGTGAGGATAATTATCACTAATAGTACCCTTTGGGCTCTGCTAATGTTGGTACAGAGGCCTTCACACATATTCCTCTTACCTGCAACTGTGCTCAGGTTCTCATGGAATTATAAAATAATCTACTGTAATTATACAAAGATATCAACTCAGTGTCACAAACTCCCCAAACCCTACCAACAGCAAAAGAACAACAAAAAACCCCACCCCACAATAAAGAAGACTAGATAATGAAAAAGAAAACACCTTGAACACTGTTGGTAGTTTGGGTTTCTCATTGCCAACAGGGTCTAGTAAAACTAGAAGGGCAACAAGAATGAGCAAAGATAGGGAACAAGCCCTGTGAGAGAACCAGTTAAGGAGACTCTTTAAATGGAAAGACAAATATTTGAGGGTATATGATATGCAGTGAGAGGGGCAATGTAGGAAAGACAAAATATTTCTAATAGAGAAACTAGGGAAGACTAGTGGGCAGCAGGCTTGGAGGAAAAAACCCAACAAACAAACAAAAATGTTCAAATCAATCAAGTGGCACTTCCTCATACAACACATACTTAAACTGCAGAACTCACTGCCATAACTAAAAGCCCACACAGGATGGGAGGGCAAAAAAAAAAAAAAAAAAAAATTCCTGGAAGAAAAATCTACCAAAATTATTAAATACAGAAATACCACTGCCAGTCAAAAAAACCCTCAGCCGTAAATCTGTAGAGACTAGGACAACCAATGTGGGAAACATTACTATGTGTGTGTCCCCTCCTTAAACTCTTTTTCCTGTTTCACTATCAGTCACGGTCAGAGATGAGATCTGGTGGCAAATGAACCTGTGATCTGAGCTGGTACAGTGTTCTTAAGGTTTTATTGAGCTGTGCAAATCAATTTAAGGTAAATTATCTAAGACACTGTGCAAAAAACCTTTCCTTCTGCACAGAAAGTTATGCTGCTGCAGCCTACTGTTCAGCAAGCCTTTTAAAGACATTATTATTAAAAAAACCCCACAATATGAAAATGAATCACAGTGATTGAAAAGACCTACTGTTCACAGCTTAATAGCATCCAGAGAACTGTCACTTATCTGAAAAAGATTTTGCTTATTTCAAGTTCTGTGCCAATCTCTAACCTACACAACTTTACCCACCCCCAAGAAAATCCATAAAAGAGCTCAACGACCTCCCAAATATAAAATTAACAGGGAAAAGTGATTTGCTTGTTTTGTTTTTCAATTGAAAGTATTTGTGATTTTTATATTAATATCACTGCATAACCGGAAGCTCAGTTGCCTGAATGCTGTGCTGGCAGTACTAGCTGTGCATTTAGGTCCATATATATCCAAATGTTTAAGCCCTTGCAAGATTAGACTCTCAGGAATACAGCTTCTTAGGATGACTTCAGTATTTATGGAATATAATAGTTCTTGCCAGCCCTTCATTCATCAGCGAGAAGAATCAAAACCTGCTCTGTAGAACTGAAGGCCAAGGACGAAATTTAATCCCTTTTTTCTTCAAAATCCAGTGAAGATCCTCTGTGGTTTGAATGGGTGGCTCCCAGAAATGTCAACAGCCATCTTCCTCTACTGACATGATTTTTAGTCCCTAAAATTACTTTTAAATTATGATTTCTCACTTACACATTCCCTGACTAATTACTCTTTTGGTCCATGATAGACCCACACTCTCCTGTTGGTTAGCATGTTAAGTTTGCTGATGTTAAAGTCTTGGGAGAAATTCAGCAGATAACAACAGTGATTAGAAATGCTTATTCTAGGGGTGGGTAAAGAAAAGCTGTACTGTTTAACTAAAAGTATGCTATCCCTAAGTAAGTGAGTCTTCTCTTCCCAAAAGGAAGAGGCAGCACTGATATCCTGAGATGGAAAGAGATGCTAAAGTTAGGGGACGCCTGCCTGCCAGAAAGAATATTCTCATTCAAATTTTAAAAGCTACAAATCCTACCTTGAAGCCTCACTCTACTGTGATAACTGCTGAAAATCTAGTAACTAATGACACTGTTTCAGTAGCAAGTGGTGACACCTGACCTCTTCCTCTAGTGACTGTATATTTGTTGCAGAGCTTTTTCATTCACATTTCTCCTCCACCTTTGTTTCTTTTTTGTCTGGAGTTGGTAAATCCTTAAGGCACACAGCCTGCACCAAAGGCACTCTGAAGCTGGCTGACAACCAGGTCCTGTGGCTGCTTGTGGTCAGCTGTAGGTTTGCAGGCAAAGGGCAGTTCATTGTCTGCACAGAGGGCAGCGAGGACACACTTTCCCCTATTTTAGTTAACTATTCTTTGCCTTTTCTTGTTTTCCTACCTGACAGTTCTTAAATTTGGTATTATTTAGTTCCTATGAAAGAAAGTCTGTGGGTGTATGTTAAGAAAAGAATGATCTGCACAGCTCTGTCACTTAACATCCTATGGAAGTGAGGGTGGACGTGATCAAAAAGCATTCACCAAATTAACAGAGATAAGAGGGCTTGCATATCTTTAGCCTATTTTATCTTGCTAAACAACTTCAGTTCAAAACAGTGGGATAATTATTTGCATTAAAATATGTTTAAGTCCTACTGACAGCACCCAGAAAACTCAAATGTAATGAATTGACAGAAGTGTCAGAAAATGTTTACTTTTAGAAGATTTAAAAGGCAAAGTTCATCTCGAACGTTGACATAACAGAAAAAATTCCAATATTCTTCTTGCCTAAGGATAAATATCCTTTCAAAACATCCAGCACAGGTTTTTAAAACAAATACTAGTAGATTAATTACAAGAGTACACTTTAAACCAACCAAAATTAATCTACTGATTTAAAGCAAGAAACCCTAATCTGCATGCTTCATGTGATAGCTGGCATGCTTACAACCACAGGTAGCTCTGTTCCAAGAAATTATTACAAGTTTCCAAAGTGAAAGGCAATATGAACTTGAAACTGTGTTGTACAAATTACATTCTCCTCCTGACTCCTTTTAAAAGAAGGCCCTGAAACTTGAATTGAATCTCTTTTAACTACAGAAAAACAAATTATGTCACATGGGTGACGGAACAAAACCATAAACGTTTTATGGAAACTTTTAGCAGTTAACTGCAAATGTGCATTGTTCTTGCCTTTTATCTGCTTCATAGGAGTCCTATTTATATTTATTATAAAGAGCTTCTTAAATCCTCAGGGGGAAAAAGTTGTTCATAATACTTTTTGGTTTTCAGCCTATTTACCTCAGTGTATGCAAGGTATACATAGTCTTCTGTTCACACTGTTTAGCTTGTTCTCTGTTCCTCAGCTCGGGTTGCTACCTTCTGCAAACAAAATATCCTGTCTGTGTATGCAGTCTTTGTTGACATTAAGAGGTAATCTGCTGTTGACAATAAGTACAAGCCATGGATGAAGCTACGGAGGTGATGAAAAAACAAGCAAAGGTCTAAGCTGGCAATGCTCAACACTGTTGCAGAAAGAGAAGCTGTGATCTCATCAGGTGCTGAAGAAAAGGGAATGCAGTTCTTCGCTGCTGTGCACATGAACACTCACTTCTTTGGAACTCTAAACAATGACACCAACATTATTTGAGTAGGTGATAGTCTCTGTTCCATAGGACTCCACTGGCTTCAGTGACAAGATGCGTACATGTGATGATTTATCCGTTATCTGTATGCTTTTATCATGGTCACTGAAGTAAAAAACAAAGATTCTTCCTAACTAGCAGATATACTACTTTTCCAGAGCACTCAAAAATGGCAGAAGCAGCAAATCAACCTGTGATCTTCATCTTAAGAGATTAAAAGAATTAATTGATAATAAAGACAATTCTGAAACATACTCTGCTATGTGTACCTTTTCTTTGGTTGTGATGGAAAATCTGTTTTAAATGTAGTTTATAAACAATGGCAATTCATTAAAAATTTCAATACCCTTCTTCTGAAAACTGCCACTTGTGAAAGTCTGAAATGTCATCATCCTTGGCCTAAACAGACAGTGTGTCTTCATTAAGAGTGTGGTTACTTTTTGCACTTATTTACGTTTACTTCCATTACAATTCAGTTTGATTTACACATAAGGGGAAAAAACAAGGGAATTTCTTGCAATCATTTGATGCTCATGTCAAATCTTAGTATATAAACTACTTGGTAATTAAATCTTTTACAGAGATTTCAGTGCAACTCAATGGTAGTGGTAAAAATTGCAAGAATTTATTTGGTTTCTTGCCTGAAGAAAGACTGGGAATCAGTATCAGTTTGTAATTCTGGCCAGGCTACTACACCTCAGTCAAGCACCACCCTAGGGATCAGTGCTACTCCACTGGCTGTCTTTCCAAACCTTACCTCCTTACAGGACTGCTGCCACCTCTGCATCACAGGATCGCTCTCAGAAGATACCCTGGCAGCAGCCACAGTTGTGAAGGAATTCAAAACAGCAGACCCCAAAACAGCCACACTTTAAATACATCTGTGTCCTTCACAGACCTGTGCCCACGACAATGATAGTCCAGGCTTTAACCTACTGATTCTGCCTTTCTAAAATTCAAAATTAGGGTGCACACTGAAAAATACCTGAAGAACAAAAATATTCTAATGCTCAGAAATGATCCTCTCATACATTTTTGGTTCTCTGAGGAGAATCAGTCACTTCTACTTAAAATGATAATTCAAGTTATTAGTCTTCCTGTTGCCATCAAATCTAATACCCAAATTTAGACATAAAAATATTTTCATCCTAGTAAAATGCAATATAAGTATATGAATTTCTTATCTCAAATTGTATCCAAAAAAGGCAGAATGTGACATCTGTTATTAATAATTTGCAGTAGTTGACTCGATGCTGGACTGACTGTTAAAAAACCTCTAATTAATTTGTATTAATAGGTACAAAACTTGGAAGTAATACCAGAAAATGTCAACAGGTTTGGAGACGATGGGAACAACTTAAGTTTTACTTAGCAGCAATAATAATAATAAATTATAATATCTTTCTAGTTTCACAATGAAAGTCTCTGTGTTGCGTGATGATAATAAAAAAGGCAGGCTGGATAAAGTGTGAATACCACCTCACTATCTGGAAAATCAGACTCACAATATAAGATAGCAAACATTTAATTTGGTGCTACTGTGATGATGTAATATTAAATGTAACATTGAACTTGATTCGCAGGCAGCATTGTTCACAAGACTTTCTCAAATAACTGCCTTTTCAGAATGCAATTATTTTACACTGTAAGCTGTGAAAAAAATACACTCTAGAAAATGCAAACTACTTGTGAAAAAGGTGAACCTTTTCCAGATATTTCGAAGTTGAATCTGTTCTTAAAAATATTGAGATAGGAAGGGTTAGAAACAAATCCAAAATTTAATATCTGCTTCTTTTAATTTTTTTTCTGAATACAACTTCTATTTATTAACTTCGGATCATTTGTGACCAAGTACAGGATTTCCTATAATTCCCAATCCCAGTATTTCTACTGTTAATTGTTGGAGGCCTAAGAAGATCCCTGAGCTCCTTCCATGGGATACAAATTTAATTCTTTATTTATCATTGGTATCAGCTGTTGTAGGTCAGTGAGTTTGGAACAAGGGGAAGAAGAAATATGTTACACTTTTATTACAGAATAATGTTCTACTATAGCAAAAACCTTACTTTATTTCATGCTTGAACATCAGGAGCTTTTTGTCTAAAGCAAGCACCATCCCAAACACAAACTGTGTATTTTAAGCACGAAATCCTGATCTTCACAGAAGAGCTGTACTTTATACACAAACCACTCCAATTTTAAGCGCCAGTTGTTTTCAGTAAAGTCAGAGCATTTATTAAGGAATTAAAATAAAGGAATTAAAGAAAATCATTGTATGAATTTGTAATTTTACAGTTCCAGTATATATTATAAATTTGAGAGGCTTAGATGTTTTGGGGTTTGTTGGTTTTTTTTTTTTCCCTTTTTTCTCCCCAAATTGTCCTATATGTGTTTGTAGTGTGATCCCAGTTTCAGTCTTGTGTTTTTGAAATTACACAGTTAAAATAATGACTGATTATTTCTGAAAGCACTACAGGATTGACTGATCCATCGAAAGCAAACTTACCGCTTACAGAGAATAAGAACAAAATAGCAAGTAACACTGAAGTATTTTTTTGATCTCATGTATGAAATGCTTGTAACTTTAACATTGGCTAATCAGAACATTCAGGACTCAGTTTGCTGATTTAATGAAAAGCAGATACACTTAGGCCACATCTGCATGCAGACAGGTATTTCATACGGAAGGAAAGGTATTGCTGGGCTTTAGCAGAATCTGCTCTTCACATGAAAAGAGCTCAGATTCAGTATCTGCTGTTAACTGATAGTGTACAGCATGAAAACAACTGCTACTGCAACAAAGACATTTCATGATTGCTTCTTCTCCCTAATATCCACTACTTTCCAGTATCAGTTCTGACAATTTTAACCTTTGTACGAAGACTAAGGAGCTGCCAACAGCTGTAACAGCATACATGTTTTCAGCTGTCCTTCCCTGACAGCCCTCTTCATTAGTTCTTCAGGTGTTATAAATTAAAAGAGCAGTAATAATGTTGTCAGACCTACACAACTTTACCGTTGCCTGGCCTTTCAGATAGTTTCTGTGTTTGTTTAAATAGGAAAATACGCATTTATGTAAATATGAAAAACTACCAATGTGCATCTTATATCACAAAACACCACAAATGACTTAATTTTTAAAAGCCTAATTGATTTTAAAAACTTAATATTGACCTTAGTAGTGTTAAGTATTGGTATCACAAGTAGATATAAAAACTTGTGTTCATTCTACCCAAAATGGTAAACAAAGCCCTAAAGTAAAAATTTAGATAGACAGAAAAATCAAGGGAAGCTATTTGAGTGGCAATATTCACTGCATTCTCTCCTTAATTTATGTTATTTTAATATAAAACACTGTATATTTTCACACTCCCCAAAATGATGGAAATATTGTGAGTTATCTGAAAATCAAAAAATGTAAGATGATGCTATTTTGTAACTCCTTTGGGCTACATCAAGTACATATTAAAGGGATACTTAAACCAATTGGGGTCAAAGAAAGGCACAGCATTAACTGTGCAACCCAAGCGAGTTTAACCATATATAAACCATACTTATCAAGTGGTGCTTTTAATCCAGGATAAAGATTTTCTACGGGCCAACACTACACTTCACCTAAGCAAGCTTTTCAGTTGCTTCAAACATTGAGATGCACACTGTGAAAAGCAGCCAGCTCCAGGCATCAACACAAGTTTGAATTTGAATACCAGGTATCAAAAAACCTTGAAATGCTTAACAAAAGTCTATGTAACTTCAAATTCCAAGCAAAAGTATTTACCTTTCTTTATTGTGTCTTTAGATTATGAATACAAAGTCCTGAAGGAAAATTAAAGTCATCAGATAGAATTGGAATATCTGAAAATGTAAAGCAAACCACAGACCTGACTACTCTAAAGTACTTTCCCTGTCAATGCCCACATTAATGTTTTACTCTTACGAGCTAAATTAAAGAGCTTGCCTGACTAATAAAATAGCTGTAAAAATTATATTTAAAACTTACATACTAAAATCAGCACAAGGGACTGCATCCACACAATTCACTACTTACGAAGTTTCCAAAAAATACTTTGCTCCCTAAAACATTCTTTGCAAAGGAAGATGAATTTTTTGAAAACTCTCCTCACTCCCTAAAACCTGTGAAGTGTTTACATGTTCTCTGCTAAGCAGATGATTCACGTTCACTGGTAGCTGGTTTGTATGGCCAAACACTTGACTACACAGCCCAGGGGTAGGTGACCATTACCTGCTATAAACCCACATATAACTCATCAGATGAGCTTCATCCAAGACATATTTTATGCAAAGCAACTTAACTTGGCTACATTTTTGGCGAAGACAGAGGGTAAAGGGATTATGCACCAAGCAGCTTTGTAGTTCCCATAAAATTCAAAAACTTTAATAAAGACAACTGAACTGGAGTAAACACACACTTACATAATACACCACAGCTACCAGCATAATATGGCCTTAATAGGTTAACCCTGATTCACAAAGGACAAAAGAAATCCCCATCAATAAAGGATTAAAATTGCAGCAGGTCAATTCCTGTTAACTTTAGCAAATATCAATCAACACTTTGCCAAAAAGAATAAAAAAATTCTTTTTGATAGGGCATGCATGCTACAATTCCAGTGTTAAAGCACTTCTGCTGATTCCACCTTTGAGCAAAGATAATGCCTAATCTAGTCAGACAAAAATTTATGTCGATTCCTGTCACGACTTCAAGGAAGACAATACAGTGGACACTTGACTTATTTCTATTTATTAATTTTGTAAAAACTCTAGCTCTAATTCTTATGATTTATAGAATTAGACCGCATCAGTCAGCCACGAAATACTTTGTAAAAAATTTACAGTCTTTTATAAAAGTAATGAAAGACTACATAAAAATTATAAAAGAAATCCAGAAAGCTTTCATATTTTTTTTCATATCAACTAAATGAATCGTCAAGGTAGCATAACCTAACCAGATTAAATTATGACTTTTTAAAGTAAGTAAAACTGTTGTGAGGGGCACTCCACAGACTCTTAATGTAATGTTAAAAGGCTGTAAAGAGAAAACCATTTGTTTTAAAATCTGTATCACTACTAAATAAAATGTTCTGCTTACATTTCATATAGAGGTATGTAATTTAAAAAAACAAAGACCCAAAACCTCTTAGAGTCTAAATTTGAAGTCCCCGTCTTTACTCAAGTTCTTGGAATTTCAGTCATAAATTGCAATTAAGAGTATGATTTCACCCACAGGAAATCAGTATTTTCATACCCACTTATTTTAAGGATAATTTTCACAATTAAATGTGTATTAGTTAATTTGTATGCAGCTTAAGAATATCTGTCCAAGCCCACCCAACATGTCACAAATATATTTAAATTAGCGCCTGAGGAATGTTGGTCATAATGTGCCATCAGTGAAGTTTCTGCATTTCATCAGCAATCTCTCTTTAAAGACTCATGATAAGGTGTAGTCATTTTCCCACATTTGGCATGCAATGTATCTGAAATCCATCTTCAACTAACACACATTGATTTTTATGACAAAGATTACATGGCTAGTGTCATCCAAAAAAATGACACATCTGTAATCCAAATTGCAACACTAAGGGTCTTTAATAGCTCATTACCATTCACACTGTTACAAACCCTAAAGCTGCCTCTTCCCTCATTCAAAGAGGGGTAACATTTGCCACTTTATAGAATGTGCCAAAATTTGCCCCAGAGTTGCCTAAGTCAGCATTTTTTCCTTTACAACTACTTTGAAGTAAGGATGATTAGGCCTAAAATCTTGAATGTCTGCTGCTAAATACTGTATTGGTTTGGGCTCAGAAGGCCTTATTCCATACATCAGCTATTAATTACAGAATCAGTAATGCTTAGCAGAGGATGCCTGACTGATTACTATCCAAGCATTTATTTTTATATCTGTCCTTATCCAAAAATACTAAATGGGTCAGAAGTTATTTCAGCTGGAAACCTAATTTTACTTTATCATTGACTTAAAATGGAGTAAAATCAAGCCCTGAAGCATGATAGCATATTTTTTTCAATCTGCCTTGCTCAAAAATCCTCCTGGAGATAAATAACATTCTAAATCAAGAAAAATTTAAAAGCCCCAAAAAATCTAGGCATACTTTACATTTTACAAATATTAAACCTGTGAATTGAGCTGAGAGGAAAACAGAAGGGAAAATGTGAACGTGACACAGAGATGTATTTATTTCTAAACCAGAACTACATTTCTCTTCTTCTTTTAAACTTGTAACAACTTTTAATTTGTTTTAAAATTAGGACTAGTCATTGACATTCTTTCAAATAACATGATGGTATTTTCAGGAAACCTACTTAATTAAAAAAACACTTATTAATATTTTTATTTTAAACCAAAATGGACTTTGAATTGAGATTTCAAATGAATTATTAATTGTTTCAAAGTCCACTGGGTCCTATTCTTTTCCCCTCCAAGAAGGCTACATTTTCCTCTATATAAAATACCAAACCATGAATCAAATTTGACTAGATATAGTCAGCTTCTGGGAAAAAAAGAGAAAATTTGAAAGCAATAAAAATAAAAAATATCTCCAGCTCTATGGAAAATCCAGTTTAGCCTTCTTTTATCCCAGAAACTCAAAAGAACAGATGTACTATAGAGAAGTGCAAAGTATATGTATCACCATTTTTTTTTTACTCAAACACCTAAGGGTCAAAATTCAAGCCAAAAAAAAAAAAATTCCACATTAAACAAGCAACAAATGCCTCCAAACTGTAATACCTGCATAAGACAAATACTTCATGTCAAGCTCACATTCCATTTCTAAAAAGAGTTTCTCATCTTCACTAACTTACATCCACCAACTGAACAATTATGCAATATGTGGGTGTACCTTGCAGTCGGGTTTTTTTAACATCTGCATTCTATGTTAAATTCTAACTGTACAAGATGTCTGATAATTTTTCTTTATCTTGAACCTTCAAAGTGGTAGGTTTACCAGAGGCAAAACCACACATCAGAGAATATGAGTCATATAATAAAGAAACAACTCTTCCCCTTCTCCTCGCACCCTGAAGCTATAACAACCTAAAGACACTCTATTGTAAATGGCTTCTTTGGCAGTATTGATAGCATGTACAACTCATGCACAAGAATAATTTAGCCAACAAATGAAGATATTTTTAAGCCCCTACTGTATCCATAACAAATTGCTTTCAGTACCATTTTAAGGCAAATTAAAAACTGTGCTACTGCAAAAATAAAATCCAGAATGTCTCTGCGCTTGCTTTCATGTCATGCATAAAATATGAAACATTCTATGCATGTACCTATAAATAATAACATAAAAAGATAAAAATAATGTAAGATGCCAATGCAAGTTAATCTGAAAAGTATCTCTCATTTGTCTACAAAAGATTAGCCTCCACGCAGAAATCCCGCATTTATTCCATATCAAATTAAGGCAACATTTACATACAGGCAAACCACTGCTCATGCCAACCACAATACATGAGGAAGCAAAGCACCTTACTTGACCACTGCTTATGCAGGTTTCCACTCTGAAGTGCAGTAAGTGTGGGAAACAACACAGAGGCCACTCTAGTCTTTTACTTCCTTTTATATCCTTTTCTGCAGGTAGACAGTAACTCCTCAGACTAACATCCTGCATCTAATTCCATGGAGGAAATCAGCTTTCAACAAAGTCTTATTTGATGTGTCAGTATGTAAGATTGCATCAGAAAATTTGAAGAGAACTAAATGTAGAAACAGCATTTACAAACAGCAGCAAATAAAACCATAACAACAAAACCTTGCACCACTAAAACAGGTGCAACCACCACAAGCTTGTAAGAAAGTTAACCAGAGGCAATGGTGGCATAAGATCTTTCCATGACCATCTTCCAAAAAGTAAAAATCCACAATGTTTCAGTAAATTAAAGTGAAGCAACATGTTCCCCCTTGAAGCAAAATAAATCAGTGGTTTCTATTCTTACCTGTGTATAGTCAAAGTCAGAAAGAGGAGCTATACTCTTGATGTAGTCCATTCGAAATTGGTTTTCTGGGTTGGCCAATGGAACTGGGGGTATTAAAGTGCTCATAGCTGAAACTATAGTCTAGAATTGGATAAAAAAAAAAAACAAACACATTAATCTGGATAAATCTAGGATATAGGATCAATAGAAGATAATCCAATCTGATCAGCAAAATGGGATTTCTCTCATCACAATCTTGGAGAGCATAATCCTTATAATTTCCAGTACAACCAAGCATTTAAGAACAGTATAAAGTGTGTTCTTACCACAATCGCATCTTTAACATTTTTCCGAATATCCAGTATTTTCTGTTTCTTTTCTCTGCATTAAAACAGAAATATTAACACTTTGATTTTTTTCTTCCAAAGCACTTCAGTCACTTGCATTTAATTTTTTTCACTGATCGCTTGTTTATCTGCTCTTCAATCATTAAAACATACTAACAGAAAAAAAAATGTCAAGACAAATACATTTTCCCCTTATCAATTTTCTTGCATAGTATGAAGAGCAATGCACATTCATCCCTAATATATTTTTTTAAATCAGACAATCATAGCCACATCTGCAAAGCCTCCCCTGATGGAACTGGAAGTCATTCTTTAATTTCTACAGCATGTTGTAAACATGCTCTAAATTAACAACATGTAGTTGAAGGCCAACAAATATCTAAAATGAATGCTATGGATTAATAATGATTTCTGGCAAAGAGTTTTTCAGAGAGAAAATTATGTAGCCTCACAAACCAGGATGATTTCTAACAAATAGGCAAAATTAGTTTCAGTTTTACGCTAACCCCAGCACCAGAAAAACAGCACAGAGTGTCATCCTGATTATGACTTGACATGTATTTTTATATTACAGACAGATGCAATATTTGGTTATTTGCTTCTATGTAAAAAGTAGTCGCCATGTTGTTGCTACACAGGGGCCTGTCAAGCGCTGCAGTAGCAACAGTGTAAAATACAGTAAAGGGGCCAGAAGGAGAAAATGCAAACATACAATGGCAGCAATTTCCTTATTCTCACTCCCCTCCCTCCCCCAAAACACAGTGTCAAGCCACCAACACACAGAGGATGAGAGGAGAAATTTCCTAGCGTACTGTGTGTTAACCTGTTTCCAACATTTAAGGAAAAATAAGCCACAAAGTGTCAATAATTCTTACTCTGAATTAAATCCATTGACATGTAGGATTCGCATTTGTTTCACAATAGTGCTTTTTCCTGACTCACCAGCCCCTAAAAGAGAAAGAAGGGAGAACATTGTGATACACGGTTCAGCCTGGGGGGGATCGGAGCGTTTTTTTTTTGTTTTTGGACGCGACAGCATCTCCCACCTCGGCAGCATTTCTGTATGTGTGCATCCATGTGGCTCAGGCGCTGAGCTCGATCCGTGGACGCCTCGCTTATTGCTCAATACAGCAGCCTACATTTTCCATAGCTAAGGCGCACGCCGCATCTCCCCTCTCGGCTGCGCCCGCCGCCCCGCGGGCTGGGGCTGCTGCCCCCTCCTCGCCCTGCTCGCCCCGGCCCCCACCTCTGCCCCTTCCTCCTTACCCAGCAGCAGCAAGCGGTGTGTCGCTTTATAAGCCAGCCTCTCTTTCTGCAACTGCTTCTCTATTTTTTTGTTGGCTTCTCGCTGCGCTTTCTCATCGATACGCTGATCCTCCGTTTTGCTGTTGCCCAAACACCCCATAGCCGCTGCTCAGGGTGGATGTCAAATCGCTGCCTTCACAGATTTAGTGTTTACAAGGGGGAGGGAGAGGGGGGGAGGCAGAAGACAAGTCTTTATATCCGCCTGTGTCCCTGCGACGGTTTCTCTCCGCTTCTTCCCACCCGGCTCGCTCACATAAAATGGTCTCTGGCCGCTTTCCGATCGCAGCGGAGTTGGCTGCTTCGCTCCCCACCAGAGATGCGGAGAGCAGGCGGCAGAGGTAACCCTGCCCCGGCGGGGAGGGGGTGGGGGGAGAAGGCTGTGCAAAAATGCCTAACATGCAACGAGAGGGAGAAAAGGGCTCCTCCTGGAAACCAGCCGGGTGCCGCTCTCCGCTCTCCCTCCCCACCGCGCACACAATCCCTATATTTCTCTGTAAAGGTCTATTTTTGTCTTCCTAACTCAGCACTGCCTCTTTCTGCGAGACCAGGAAACAGCCCTGCTACCAGCCCTACGCGCAGGGAAGCCGAAGGAGAAAGGTAAAAGCCGGACGGATCTACCTGGATCCTGCGGGGCCGGGGCCAGGCGGCGCCGCGGGGTCCGCGCCCCCCGCCCCGGGCCGCCCCCGCCCGCCCCTCTC